>NC_056745.1:1308211440-1308223940 GCF_019279795.1 Protopterus annectens | reverse complement strand
CTTGAAAATTGGAATAAAAGTGATGAGAAGTAGAAATTAATGAAATAGTGAATAACAAAAAGTGAAAGTAATTAAGACATTTTAAAAACAAATCAATAGCCCAAAGATGCCCTGCACGTGAGAGAAGGCTTCTTTAAACAGGGTGATTCAAACTAAAGATTCAAATAGTTGGAAGCAGGCTGCAGTAGCTATTTTACTTAAGAAGGGGAGAGATACTGCCTTGCCACCATCTTACAGATTCATAGGTAGGTACTAGGCTATTGGCCCTAGGGCCTATACAAGCCTAGCCAAAAAGGTACCCTGGCTTTCGCCATCAAAAAAAATTATTTTCCTCTGCCCCTGTCAAGCAGAACCACAGAAGTGATCCCTGGGATGAATTTCTTATTACCCATCCAATCATCAAGATTTTTCTTGAAGAGTGCTAATGAGGAGCTCTGTTCGACACAGATAGGTAGTCTGTTCCACAGTATGGGAAGTCTCTGGGACAGGAATCTATCCCTCCAGCATGTTCTGTTTATTGTGGTGAGAAGGTTTAGGTCCCTAGGGCGTGTAGCTCGGAGGGACTGGAATTTCTTGAAGTGGAGCATGTCCAACAGCTCTGGGTTTGACATTGCTTTGTATGTTAGGCAGAGATCGCCTCTGAGTAGGCGATATGCGACAAGTAAAGCTTGAGTTTTTTTGAGTCGGTCTGCGTAGGACATCTGTTTGAGGCCAGTAATCCTCTTTGTGAGGTATTTCTGTGGCCTTTCCAGTTGTTGTAGATGTCTTGCGAGGTACATACCAAAACGGGCATTGTACTCTAATGGGTCTAATGAGTGATGAGTAGAGGGGAACAATGATCTCTTTTTCTGGATGATAAACCTCTTGTGATGAGGTGTGCCACGTAGAAGGATTTCCTGACCACTGTGGCGATGTGATTATCAAAGGAGAGACAACTGTCCACCTGTGTCCCAAGGTCTCATCACACTGTTGGTGTTAAGTAGACTACAGCCTATGTGGTAGTTCATGGGTACAGAGTTTTTAACAAAGGGGATGACAATGCACTTTTTGGCAGTGAGCTTAAGACTTTTGACTTTTTGACACCAGGCATCTGTCTCAGTGAGGCCCTTTTATAGGAAGTCCACATCGTTAGGAGTTTCTATTAAGGCTCCTAGTTTGCAGTCATCTGCAAATTTAGTTAGCCAAAGACCTGCTGTGTTAGCCTGTACTTCAGAAAAGTAGATACCAAACAGGAGAGGACCCAGGACTGAACCCTGTGGTACTCCACTTGTCACTAGTCTGAAGTCTGATTTTGGAGTCTGCTACTTTCACAGTGTGGGTTCTGTCAGTAAGCCAGTTGGCAACCCATCTTGTGACATAGGGATTTATACCTAGTTTACTGAGTTTATCTATAATTCCAAAGTGGGGGATGGTGTCGAACGCCTTGGTGAGATCTATATAAGCTGTGTGAACCACCTTACCCTCATCTATGGCTTTGGTGACTTCTTCAAAGAAGTCTATCAGGTTAAAGAGACATGATCTGCCTTTTACAAACCCGAACTGTGGGGGGTCCAGAGTTTGGCGATCTCCAATGTCTTTTTTTACGAGTTCCATGATTATACGTTCCATGGCCTTGCAGACCAGGCTCATCAGGCTAATGGGGCAGTAGTTCTCAGGGTCTGTTGGGGCCCCCCCTTTGTGGAGTGGGACAGCTGTCATGGTGCGCTATTCAATGGACACAAAAGCCTGAGGTGAGGCTATGATTGAACATGGTACTTAGGTGGGATGCCAGTTCATTCTGTAGTTCGTGTAGAAGGGAGCCTGGGATGTTGTCAGGTCCCATGGATGCTGTCTTCTTGGCTTTGGAGAGTGAGGTTTTTACCTGTGCAGCCGTGATTACAGGAACTCTGCATTCTTCCGGTATAAAGATGGGGCCTTTAGGGGGTGAGAGGGGGGTAAAGTTAGCACTGAACCTATCTGACAGGATGTTGGCAATATCAGTTGATTCTGTATATTTAGTGTCATTGTGCTGTAACTCAGAGCAGATCTGAGTGTTGCCATTGAGATTCTTGGCATAGCTATAGAATGCTTTGTGGTTGCCTTTAGAATCAGTGGCGATTTTGTTTTCATAACTAGCTTTGGAGGATTTTAAGAAGGATCTCAGCTACTTACTGAGGCTGACCAGGGAATTCCTCCAATCGTGGGATTTTACTCTTTTTTGCAACAGTTTCTTTCTTCTGTTGTAGAGTTTATTTATGGCAGAAGATCACCAGATTGACTTCCTTTCTTTTGGAGGATAGCATCTTGGTTATGTTAGGGATAGCACGATCCATGCACTTGTGTAAGTGCTTATAAAGTGCATTTGTGTAGGATTCAGCAGTCGTACCTCCATTATCCATCTGCATGGGTGTCGTGTAGTTTGACACTTCTGTCTTAAGAAGTGTGAAGTTGGCTTTGGAGAAATTTTTTATGGCTGTTTTCCTAATGGGGGGTGGGAACAGGATGTGGATGTGTAGGGTGATTAGCTTGTGGTCAGATCTGACCAACGAGGAGCTGACCTCTGGTGTGGAACACCGGTTGCCCATGTTGGTGATGACCAGGTCTAGGATACTGCTGCCCCTGGTGGGGTTGTGGATAAGTTGATCCAAGGCGCTGGAATTGATGAATTCCAGAAAACGTTGAACAAAAGAGTTGGTACACGAGTAGTTTTCCTAGTTAATGGTGGGGTAGTTGAAATCACCCATTATTAGAGTGTTGAGTTGTACCTTAATATTTTCCAGTGCATCAAGAAAAGAGGAGTGGGAATCCTGGGGCATGGTGGGGGGTCTGTAGCAAGCTACAATCTGGATTGGGGTTTTGCCCAGAGTAAGTTGAACTTGAATAATATGAACGTAAAAAATATATATATGTATAGTGAGCACTGAACCATGGCAATGAGTAACTTAATAAAAGACTTTACTGAACAGACTGTAACAAACAGAAATGGTGAGTGCTTTCACAGTCAAGCTGCTTCATCAGACAATGTTCATTATATAGCTCCACCCATATATACATCAGAAATAACTCTAAATGCAATTAAAAGCAATTTAAAATAAGAACAATTAAGATTTAAAAGGCCAGTGTAGAATTTTTGAGAGACTGTCCTATAATGTAGTTACATATATACATATTATCTACAGAACATAAAAAACCTTAAGTTAAACCAAAGATGTACTAATATATGTATGAAAAACACTTAATTAGCGTAACGGCCTATTGATCAAGACCGGTTGAATAGATACCTTATCACTGAGGCCCCTGCCCATATTCGTCCTCATCCTAAGGATCCACTCAAGTTCCTGTACTTGAATAATCTTGGATGCATTGTGCTGAGCAACTAACTTGGAGGTGTGGATATCCTTAATGAATATAGACACGCCTCCACCTTTAGTGGTTCGGTCCGGGTTTGGTGGCCAAAAGGTGTGGTATGAATTATAGCCTGGTAATGCAGGGGTGCTCTCTGAAGCTTTGAACCTTGTCTCTGTCAAAGCACAGATGTCGATGTTCTCCATTTTAAGGAGTGCCTCGAGTGAGTGCATTTTGAGGTTTAGACTTCTAGCACTGAGTAGCACTACCCTCGGGTTTTGCTTGCTTGCACCTGTTACGGTGATGTATTTGTCATTTGAACCTTGCCTAAAAAAGGCAATATAAGGGTGGCAAAAGCCTTTGCCAGTATACAGAATCCCAAGGGCGACAGGTGCAAGCCATCTCTGGCAAAGCAGCGTGATCTGTCGATCATGTCATCCAGATACTGGATTCCCTTAGAATGACACCAGAAGCTTAGCCAATTGCTGAAGTCAATCATTTTGTCCTTGTACTGTGGTATCATTCTGGGTGATGGCAGGATGCTACTCAGGGCGAGGGTCATACCTGCCTGGGCTACAAGATCGGAGAAGCTCCACCATGTCTCTTTTCAAGTAGTCCAGGGAGGTACGCCTCAGGTCATTCACACCTACATGGACAATGACAGTCTCATATTTGTACTTGTTGTGGAGTGACCTGAGTGCGTGCATTATCTGGCAGATCCTGGCCACTGACAGGCAGCTGACAGTAACTTTCTCCTTGTTTTGCCTAGTGAGTGGAATATCAGAATGCCTGATTATATAGTGTCACCTATGACTAAAGTGTGTTGGATGCGTTACGCCTTATGGGCTGTAGTTGAGTGGCACACTGAGTATGTGGGCTATGTGTCATTTGAGTTGTGTTGGGGGGGGTTGGAGGTTGCTTGCATTTCTGTTTCGGAGGTCTCGGTTGTTTGGGCAGATTTTTACTGAGAGCCTCCGCGAATATAGGTGTGTGTTTTGTGCTTGTGTGTGTGTGTGTTTCAGTGGTGTAGGTTTTGAGGGACTATGGGATGAATGTGGTGCGGTACGGTGCAAGTGTTAACCTTCTCCTCTTGACTGTCTAGTCCAGTCTAGACTGGACTATAGACCAATAATATCTATACTCACCTATGACGATATGTACTTTACGCTGGCTCAAGTGAAAAGCAAGTCTTGCCAGATATAATACATGTAACCAACAATGATTCATTAGAGGTGGGCAAATGGTGGCTAATGCATAAAAACACTGTTACCGATTTTGTTTTTTGTTTTTTCTTTCGGCAATTCCCGGTTAGGGGTCGCCACAGAGGAACTTCAGTCCGCTAATGATTGGCAGTTGATTTTTATGGTACCGAGGTGCCAGCCCGATGCCCAACCTCCAACGAAGGCACGCCCATTCACGCATATCTTTCGAACGCCACTCGACCGCGGGGTGGACATACAGAATCCACAAAGAAAGCACTCCAGCCGAAAATCGAACGGGAGAACATTTTGCTGTGAGGCGACAATGCTACAAGCTGCACCACCGCGGAATACTGCAGTATGTCAATAACAGGCAACAGCTTGTACCCTTAGAAGAATTGTATGGAAGTGTTTGTTTTGTGTAATGAGGATGTAAATCTGGTAAACACTTCCAAGGGAACAAGTGCCAAAATTAAAAGGAAATGGCTTGGTTTCAAGACCTACTCGGCTATTTACAGGAACAAGATGAAGGCTTCCCTGTACCCCCCTTGACTTGTAATATACATGGAACCACTGGACCAACATACAATAGCCTCTGAGAATCACAGGTTATAGCTGTTATTTTAGGAAGAATAAGTTATGTATTTTTTTTTTGTCTATTTAACATGTACAGTAAAGGACCTCCTGAAGCCGTATGATGTACTAACAGGAGTTTGCAAGATTGTCTGACAAGGACAACACTTAGAAAATTTCGACTGAGGAAATTACGATCACTCAAATACAATTAAAGCACTATATTGGAATTTTAAGCAATGGGTACATAAAGTACGTAGGTGCTAACTTGGAATCTACACTGAAACAAACAACTGCTTCATATGAGGCAGATGCAATTGAAGTTGGTAGAGAATTGGGAGAATCTGATATTTTAGACAGACCACAAAGTGCAGACAGTGAAGTTTCTACTGCCTTTGTATCTATACTTATAAATTTAAACAGTAAGGACCCCATTGGCCAAGGGAATAAGGAATAAGCGATATCATCTGGTTGTATGCCAGGGTATGGACTGGGTTGCTCTATTCTACCTAAGTTTTGTTTTTTTTTTTCTTTTTATGGATGGTATTCCACAGCAGGATTTGTTAACGGAAAGGGCACAAGTGTATGCTCTAAACCTGACTATGAGAAAGCAGTCAAGACCTGAATTAGCAAGGATGCAACTGTAGCCGAACAAACAGCTGACCCTCACAAAACTGTGGCAATAGGGAAGAGTATTAAAATTAGAAGCATCACAGTGTTTGTGGAAAATTGTCATCTACTCTACACCAGACAGAAGAGAAACAAATTAATCCCAGCAATCAGGGAATGTCGGAGAGGCAGATGTGATATTGTTGTATCTAGCTGTCTTCAGAATCTTTTTTTCTTGAAGGATCCAAGGCATTTTGTGATGCAAGACACGCTAAAGAGGAAATACAAAAGTTTATCCAACAAAAGGGGAGCTGCTTCTCATTCTTCCAAGAAAAAAGTTCATACAGAGACTTTGCCAGTTAAACCTTTTCCAATGTTATAAAGGAAAATGTTTGAGAGACAAAAAACACACAGGAATTGACTAGAAGAATGAGGAGTACATTGGACTTGAGCCAGTCTGGGGTTGTGAGATGAACAGGAAGAAGACAAGCAAACATTGAAATTAGTAAATAAATGTGAGATTAGAAAACATGATGCCATCGCAAGGGCTCAGAGATTCAAAAGTATGGAGGACTGCAGGCAAAGTTATTTTAGAATTGGACATGTTCTGCTAAAATCTACAGTAAATGACGTAGTCATTGAAGTACAATTTTAGAATGTTAATAGTATGACAAATTCTGATACTGCGGTGGTGGTGCTGCGGTAGCGTTGTTGCCTCATAGCAAGATGTTGTCCCGTTCGATTCTCAGTTAGAGCGTCTTCTGTGTGGAGGCATACGTGAATGGGGCATGTCTTCGTTGAAGGTTGTGTGTCAGGGGCTGGTAACCCGGTACAAAAAATCCACTACAAATCATTAGCGGACCGGAGTTCTGATGTGGCGACCCCTAAGCGGGAAAAGCCAAAAGACACAATGGTATGACAAATTCTATTAAAAGGTTCCAAGTAGTACGACATAAAAGAAAATAAGGCTACACCCAGTATGCTATTATGAAACACATTTATCAAAACATGCATATAAAAAGCTGATTAGCATCGGATTTTAACATTGCTATTTCCAAGTATCCCAGACCAAGAAATGCAGGGGGCTAAGGAGGTCAATTAATAACTAATGACATAGCTTTAGATAGCGAGAACACCATGCCAAAGATGATGTGGGGCGGATGTATTACAGCACTAACAAGTTTATACCTGCCACTGGCAATTACTATTACAAAATTTAGAAGGGTGTTAGGTAATGCACTTGCTTTTCAGAAGGGTATTTCACTGACATGTTGAAACAAGAATTTGACAAGTGCTGCCTCTGAATGGCAAGGGAGCGGGGTAAAGCAGGCATGTAATACCTAGGATTGACCTATCCTACTTTTGAAAAAGACGTGTTGGTGGGCTGAAAGGCATAAAAGGGTCAGCATTCACTTTTTGGCGAATGAAGACTGCCACATATATGTAAGGTACCTACATCCAGTGTTCACATACGTGTGTGTGTACGTTTATATTAATATATATATATATATATATATATATACACACACACACATACATACATATACATATATACATACATACACATATATACATATATACATACATATATACACACATATATATATATATATATATATATATATATATATATATATAAATATGTGTATATGTATAGATATATATATATATATATATATATAGTGTGTATATATATATATATATAGTGTGTAGATATATATATATATATATATATATATATATATATATATAGTGTGTGTGTGTATATATATATATTTATATTTATATATTTATATTTATATTTATATTTATATATATATATATATATATATATATATATATATATATATATATATATATATATACATATATATATACACACATATATATATATATGGTTCCCCTTCACAAGATCGAAAGAATGAATACTCGAAATTCAGATGCCAGAGGCCAGAATCTCAAGTATTCATAAATTCGAAATTGCAAAAGGGAACAAAAACAAAGAAAACATTTTCTAACATTTACTACTTAAATATACCAACTCCGAGATCACACTTCAACAAGGAAAAAGGAAATCTCCCATTCTGTGCTATATGCATTAACGCACAACGGGAGAATTTCCACTCCTCCGCTGAAGTCCGGTCACACAACTCGCACATGAAGCCAGGAACGATGCAGGGGGATCTAGCTCCCCACATACACGTACGTACATTTCTATTTTATTTTAAACCGTTCCCTTCACATTTTCAGGTTAATGAACACTCGAGATTCTGGGCTTGACCTTAAGAATTTCGAGCTTTCAGTAATGAGGGGAAACCATATATATATATATATATATATATATATATATATATATATATATATACATACACACACACACTGACTGCAGCGGTGGTACGGCGGTAGCGCTGTTACCTCACAGCAAGAGGCTCTCCTGTTCGATGCTTTGCTGGGCTTGGGAGTGCCTTCTGTGTGGAGTTTGCATGTCCACCCTGCAGTTGGGTAGCGTTCAAAAGACATGCGTGTGTAAATGGGCGTGCCTTCGTTGAAGGTTGAGTGTCGAGCTGGCACCTCAGCGTTTCATAAAAATCTACTGCCAATCATTAGCAGACCGGAGTTCCACTGTGGCAACCACTTACCGGGAAAAGCCGAAAGACAAACTAAAACATATTATATATATATATATATATATATATATATATATATATATATATATATATATATATATATACACACAACTACACACACGCATACATACACATATACATGCACGCACATATATATATATATATATATATATATATATATATATATATACACACACACATACATACACACACACACACACACGAGAGAGAGACTTTGGAGTGATTATCATTTTTCTGCATTTTTTTGCTGCCTTTATCTAATTCCTCCTAAAACGCCAATTTTCTAGAGTTTCTGCGATTTAAAAAGCTTGTTTCAGCTACATCATGTACTTATTTTACTGCCTGCACTTTAACAAAGTCGTTTTTGTGTCTAAATTACCTGTTTAACTGTTGTAGGCTACACTCAACTGTGATAGCCATCTCTGTGCATTTGAAGTGTTTTTTTGATTGTATCTGCTTTATTTCCTGAAAAAAAAAAACAAAAAAAAAATTGTTTTCCCGCCTTTCTAAGCTAGTTTAGTCCAGGTTTTCAGGTTAGTGCTGAATTCAGGGCTGTGTTAAAAGTTTCTGTGTTTGCCCATACCTTACTTGGATAGAAGGGAGTTTCTCTGTTCACTGTGAGAGAGGGAGCTTTGAGTAGCCTATCTGTCCCTGGAGGAGTGGTTTCAGCCCAGAAATTAGCAGTTTACTGGCCATTTTGGGCTAATTTCTCTTTCATTTCCCTGCTATAAAACCCGCATTTGCAAGGTTTTTGTGCTGGTACACAGCTCAGCAAGCTCCTGCCTGGTGCCCTGCAGAGTTCTACAGCAGCAGAGAGACTTTGGAGTGATTAAGTATCTTTTTTCTGCATTTTCTTGCTGCCTTTAGCTAATTTCGCCTAAAACGCAGATTTTCTGGAGTTTCTGTGATTTAAAAAATTTGTTTCAGCTACATATTGTACTTATTTTACTGCCTGCACTTTAACAAAGTCATTTTTGTGTTTAAATTAACTGTTTAACTGTTGTAGGCTACACACTCAAGTGTGATAGCCATTTCTATGCATATAAAGTGTTTTTTTTGATTGTATCCGCTTTATTTTATGAAAAAAAAAATACTTGTTTTCCTGCCTTTCTAAGCTAGTTTAGTCCAGTTTTCAGCTTAGTGCTGAATTCAGGGATGTGTTACAAGTTTCTGTGTTTGCCCTTACCTTACTTGGATAGAAGGAAGTTTCTCTGTTCACTGTGAGAGAGGGAGCTTTGAGCAGCCTATCTGTCCCTGGAGGGGTGGTTTCAGCCCAGAAATTAGCAGTTTATTGGCCATTTTGGGCTAATTTTTATGTCTTTCATTTCCCTGCTATAAAACCCGCATTTGCGTGGTTTTGCACGCCGGGCAGCGCCGGTTAACTAGGGTATAACTATTCCCGGCTTCACAAAGTCTACTCTTCAATTTTTCCCTAGGAACTAGACAAACTTTCAAGTTAAGCATTCAAATCATTCACTTCTCATCACTGCACTTGCCCAAAACTCATAGCAAGCACTAATAAATCTTAGCACTAGCCCCCCCTATACTGTAGAGAAGGACAAGGCTCTCTATTCGACCTTACCAGTCAATCATTAAAACAGTTCACTGTATCTATCCAGGCATGTCCAAAGGGCAATTTCAGGTGTACTTTCCAGTCCAACTGGTGAATCTGGGCATTTTGAGGAAATGTTACAAATGCCTCATGTACACAGACAACCCTCTCCTCCTTCCACCAAACACCAATACATGCGAGAGATGCAATTATACAGCCAAACTGGAGGCTAAGCTCTCTCAACCCAAGATTAGACCAGGCAGTCAAGAGGAGAAGGGAATTACTTGCATCACACCACCAGTCTCACATAGACCTATGAAACCAGCACTGGCAAAAAAACACACAAATACACAAAAATATACTCAGAGGCTCTAAATAAAAATCTGCAAAAGAAACAGAGACCTCCAAAGCAGACATCCAAGAAACCTCCACCCCCCCCCCCAACACAAACCATGAAACACATACTTCACAAAACCAATGTGCCACACAATCACAGCCCTTAAGGCAAAATAACATACCCAACACACTAGTAATAGGTGACTCTATAGTCAGGCACACTGACGTCCCACTCACTAGGCTGAACAAGGAGAAGGTTACTGTTAGTTGCCGGTCAGGTGCCAGGATCCGCCACATAACACAAGCACTCAGGTCACTCCAGAACAAGTACAAATATGACTCTATCATTGTCCATGTTGGTGTGAATGACCTGAGCCGTACCTCCCTGGACTACATGAAAAGTGACATGGAGGAGATTTCTGATCACGTAGCTCAGGCTGGTATGACCCTGCGTAGCATCCTGCCCTCACCAAGAATGAAACCACGGTATACAGAAAAAAATCATCAATTTCAACAATTGGCTAAGCTACTGGTGTCATTCAAAAGGGATCCAGTGTCGGTCAGCCTGGGATGACATGCTCGACAAGCCACGCTGCTTTGTTAGAGATGGCTTGCACCTGTCACCCTTAGGCTTTTGAATACTGGCCAAGGACCTTGCCAACCCCATTGTGCCTTTTTTAGGCAAGGCTCAAAAGACAAACCCACCGCCGTAAATAGCACAAGTAAGAAAAAACTGAGGGTAATGCTGCTCAATGCCAGAAGTCTAAACCTCAAAATGCACACACTCAAGGCACTCCTTAGTATATAGATAATAGACATATGTGCAGTAACAGAAACCTGGTTTAAGGATCCAGAGAGCACCCCAGCACTACCAGGCTACAACTCATAGCATACATTTCGGCCACAAAACCCGGACCGAAATACAATAGGTGGGGGAGTATTCATATTCATCAAGGATGCCCACACCTCCAGGTTAGTGGCACAGCACGATGCTTCAGAGATCATCCACGTGCAACTAACAATGGGCAAAACTGCTATTCAAATTAGAGCTTGCTACAGATCACCCACCAAGTCCCAGGACCCCCACTCCGCATTCCTGGAAACACTGGGAAAACAAAGGTCCTACCAAACACCCTGATATTGGGGGATTTCAATTATCCAAACATTAACTGAGAGAACTACTCAAGTACGAACTCCATGGCCCAAGAATTTATAAAGTCAAACGCCCTGGATAAACTGGTTAACACCCCCACCAGAGGTGACAACATATTGGACCTGGTCATCACCAACATGGGCGACCACTGTTCCACACCGGAGGTCAACTCCTCGCTGGTTAGATCCGACCATAAACTAAATACTCTGGATATCCACATTCTGCCACCACCCCCGGTCAAAGAAACCACAGTGAAAAACTTTTCAAAAGCAAACTTCACATTACTTAAGACCGAGGTGGGAAGTTTCAAAGCATCCATGCTAAAGGATAACGCTGCCCAAGCTGCAAAATCCTTTACTAATGCACTCTATGGTCACCTACAAGAATGCATGGATCGTGCTATCCCAAACAAAACCAAGACTCACACCTACCAAGAAAAGGAAACCAGTCTGGTGGACCCCTGCCATAAACAAGTTATACAATAGGAGGAGGAAACTAGTACAGAAAAGAATAAAATCCCAAGAAAGGAAGACATCCCTGATGAGTGTCAGCAAGAATCTACGTTCCCTCATAAAATCATCCAAGGCTAGCTTCGAAAGAAAAATTGCCATGGACTCCAAAGATAACCACAAGGCATTCTTTAGCTATGTCAAGAATGTAAGTGGCAAATCTCAGATCTGCTCAGAGTTGGTGCAGAATGGCACAAAATACACTGAACCGACTGATATAGCCAACATCCTGGCAGACAAGCTCAGTACAATCTTCACCACCCTTCTTACCCCAAAAAGGGTCCATAACTATACCAGAAGAATGTAGTGCCCCTGAAATCACAGACACTCAGGTTAAAACAGCCCTTTTCAAAGCCAAAAACACAGCATCAATGGGACCGGACAGTGTCCCAGGCTGCGTCCTACATGAGCTCAAAGATGAAGTAACCCCTCACCTAAACACACTGTTTAAACTCAGCCTCTCCACAGGCTACGTGCCCACAGAATGGCGCACAGCAACGGTTATTCCGCTCCACAAAGGTGGAGCCACAACGGACCCCGGGAACTATCGCCCTATAAGCCTGACTAGCTTGGTCTGCAAAGCTATGGAGCGCATCA
>NC_056745.1:1308203940-1308206440 GCF_019279795.1 Protopterus annectens | reverse complement strand
ACAGCCGGGGACACCATCCCGTCCCATGGATGCTGTGTTTTTTGCCTTAGTGAGGGCAGTTCTCACCTGGGCGTTGGAGATGTTTGGGGGGGCTACAATCCTCTGGAATAGATCTCTCTCCTGTGGGGGGGGAGAAGTTTGCACTGAACCTGTCAGCCAGTATGTTAGCAATGTGTGTAGGTTCAGTAATTTTCACATCATTTTGAACTAATTCTGAGCATATCTGGGAGTTTCCTCCTAGGTTTCTAACATAGCTAAAGAAGGCCTTATGATTGTCTTTAGAGTCCTTGGCGATTTTTCTCTCAAAATTTGCCTTGGATGATTTTATGAGAGCTCTTAGTTTTTACTTATAATGATCAAAGGTGTCTTACCTTTCAAGGATTTTGCTCTATCTTGTAGTAGCTTCCTCCTTTTGTTGTAGAGCTTGTTTATGGCTGGGGTCCACCAGACTGGACGCTTGCCTTTGGTACAGAGAGTCTTAGTTTTGTTTGGGATTGCCTGATCCATGCAGTCCTGTAGGTGCTGGTAGAAGGCATTTGTAAGTGATTCAGCGGTTTGAGTAATGTTTACCACTGGCTCAGGGGCCTTAAAGGAGACCACACTAGTTTTTAGAAGTGTGAAATCGGCTTTTGAGAAGTTTTCACTGTGGTCTTTTTGTTTCAGGTGGGCGGGATGAGGACCTCCAGCGAGATTAGTTTATGATCTGATCTCACCAGTGAGGGGTATACTTCGGTGTTGAACATTTTGATCCCATGTTCGTGATGATGAGATCAAGTATGTTTTCACCTCTTGTGGGGATGGTGAATAGTTGTTCCATGGCATTTGAGTTTATGAACTCCAGGAATCTTTGGGTTAGAGTGTTCCGGCTTGAGTAGTGTTCCCAGTCTATATTAGGGTAGTTGAAGTCACCTAGTATGATGGTGTTTGGAGATACATTTATCCCTCCAATGTTTTCAGGAAGGCCATGTGAGATTCCTGAGTTTGAGAGGGTGGCCTGTAACATGCTACAAATTGCAGAGCAGTCTTGCCTATGGTTAATTGCACCTGGATGGTCTCCGATGCATCGTGCGTTGCCGCCAACCTTGAGGTGTGGGTGTCCTTTATGAATATGGACACCCCCCTCCTTTCTTGGTGTTGTCCGGATTTTGGGGCGGAACGTATGATATGAGGTGAAACCTGTTAGTGCTGGGGTGCTCTCAGGAGCCTTGAACCAGGTTTCTGTCACAGCACAGACATCGATGTTCTCCATATTGAGAAGGGCCTCGAGTGCATCTTGAGATTGAGACTTCTGGCATTGAGCAGCATTACCCTTAGTTTTTCCTTTTTGGTGTTCTAGGGTGGTAGGTTTAGAATTTGAGCCTTGCCTAAAAAGGCACTATGGGGTGGCAGAGCCTTTGCCAATATCCTGAAGCCCAGGGTGACAGGTGCAAGCCGTCCCTTAAGCAGCGTGGCTTGTCCAGCATGTCATCCCAGGCAGACAGACATTGATCCCCTTTGAATGACACCAGAATTTAAGCCAATTATTAAAGCTGATCATCTTATCACTGTATTGTGGCATCATTCTAGGTGAAGGTAGGATACTGCTCAAGGTCAGGGTCATACCTGCCTGGGCTACATAATCAGAGAGCTCCTCGTCCCTTTTCATGTAGTCCAAGGAGGCACGCCTCAGGTCGTTGACACCAGCATGGACAATGACTGAGTCGCACTTGTACCTGCTGTTGAGAGACCTGAGTGCTTGCGTTATGTGGCGGATTCTAGCCCGACAGGCAGCTTACTGTGACCTTCTCCTTACTCAGTCTGGTGAGCGAGACGTCAGTGTGTCTGACTATGGAATCACCAATGACAAGTGTGTCTGGCATTTTGTTTGGCCTTAAGGGCTGTGACTGTTTGACACTCTGACTGTGTGGTCTATGTGTTGCATGTGTTGGGTCGTGAGGTGGTAGTTGTTTGGGTGTCTGCTTTGGTGGCCTCTGCTGTTTTGGTAAATTTTTGACCAGAGCCTCGAGTATGTCTTTGTGTGAGTATGTGTATGATTTGAAGTTGTGATGGTACCATGTGTGACTGGGTATGTATTGTGTGTGGTTGCCTTCTCCTCCTGTCTGGTCTTGCCAGTCCTATGTTGAGAGAGCTCAGCCTCCAGTTTGGCCGTATAGTTGCATCTCTCGCATGTATTTGTGTTTTGTGGGAGAAGGAGAGGATTGTCTGTGTACATGAGGCAATTGTAACATTGCCTCAATATTCCCAGGTTCACCAGTTGAGCTGGAGAGGACACTAGCAACTGATCCCTCGACATACTAGAAGTAGTAGATAAAGAACTTTCAAAGGACTCCAGGGGAAGTGGGTTTTGGGCTGGTGGTGTATATATATATATATATACACACACACACACACACACATTTTATATATATATATATATATATATATATATACATACACAAACATATATATATATAAAAAAAAAAAAAATATATATTAAATTTTTTAAAATATTAATAATTTA
>NC_056745.1:1308191812-1308203440 GCF_019279795.1 Protopterus annectens | reverse complement strand
TAGCATATTACAACAGCCTCCTACTGATTCGGTTTATATCATTACTTACAGTTTACACTCTTTTATTACTACTGCCTCCTACTGATTGTTTTTATATCAATACTTACAGTTTATATGCTTATATTACTACTGCCTCCTACTGATTCTGTTCATATCAATACTTACAGTTTATACGCTTATATTACTACTGAATCCTACTGATTCTGTTTATATCAATACTTACAGTTTACACGCTTATATTACTACTGCCTCCTACTGATTCTGTTTATATCAATACTTACAGTTTACACGCTTATATTACTACTCCTACTGATTCTGTTTCTATCAATACTTCAGTTTACACGCTTATATTACTACTGCCTCCTACTGATTCTGTTTATATCAATACTTACAGTTTACACGCTTATATTACTACTGCTTCCTACTGATTCTGTTTATATCAATACTTACAGTTTACACGCTTATATTACTACTGCCTCCTACTGATTCTCTTTATATCAATACTTAAAGTTTACACGCTTACATTACTACTGCCACCTACGAATTCTGTTTATATCAATATTTATAGTTTACACGCTTATATTACTACTGCCTCCTACTGATTCTGTTTATATTAATACTTACAGTTTACACGCTTATATTACTACTGCCTCCTACTGATTCTGTTTATATCAATACTTACAGTTTACACGCGTATATTGCTACTGCCTCCTACTGATTGTCTATATCAATACTTACAGTTTACATGCTTATATTGCTACTGCCTCCTACTTCACATTTTTTATTGTCAGAAATATTTATTCAAAATCAAAAATTACAAGCAGTAACTGTAGAAAAATATAACTTTCCTTTAGTTGTTTTGACTTAGGTGCAATGAATTTTTAACAATAACTAGTAAAAGGAGAAATCCACTATATATATAATTCACTCATCACGTGATAAAAGTCATGTGACTACATAATGCAAATAGTCAGCAAACGTTATATTTTCTCCAGTCACTGCTTGTGCTTTTTTGCTTTTGAATGAGCTTGTTTATAAGCACCAGGAATGCTGTCCTGCTGTTTCATTTTAAACAGTTTTCATGTCCGTTCATAACTGCACAATGCATAATCCCCATGCATGAAGCACTTTTTTATTTTATACCAGTAGCCAATGCTTCTGATATGTATTCTAGTTTCTTTCACTCCCCCCAAGTCCCCCCCCTTTTCACTGGTAGTGACTCATGACCTCTCATGACCTTTTTCTTTTTCTCCCCCTCTCATTTCCTTCCACTTTATACTTCTCCAGTGATTAGAAATCTACAGTCCAACGTCCCCTTCTGGTACCTGCCCCTTATTTCTCAGTTTCTGGGTATTACTCACTTCATCTCTGTTATTAGTCTCTTTCCCACACCCCCCCATTCATTCCCTATAACCCACCTGCAAAATTCCTGGGATGTTTGTCCCTTTTTTCAAAATAATCTCTTCCAGATTTCCAGAACCTCTGGACAGATCTTTTGTCCCATGAGGTATGCTTTCAGAACATGTGCTTCATGTCTGAGCCTTCTGTCATGCATCTCCAGCATCTTGGATCTGGCTTTCTTCCCTTGTTATACAATATTTTTGGTGGAAGAGACCATCTGTGCCACAGACTTAATACCTGATCTCCCACCTCATGTATTTTCTGCATCTTTGGTGTCATTTTGAGGACTTTATCCAGTTTGTCTTCCCTGGTCTGCTTTCCTTTATCCTTCTGCCATCCTTTCCTTGTTGCAGGTGTTTATAAATCATTCAGCTTTTACATTAGCCATGTTTTCCTGTTTCTACCATGGGGGGGGGGGGTCTCCTTTCCCTTCTCTCCTTTCTTTTCTTTTCCTGGGTTTCTGCTTCCTTCATTTTCTCCAGACATTTTTCTTCTCAGTTTCGTGTATGCCCCCCCCCTTCATTTTGTGTTTATCCAAATTTCTACATTAATTCCTGCAGGGTTTTGAATACTATCTCTCCTCATGCTCTTGTCTTTTATCCTTTTTATTTCATTTTTCTGCTTGTTTCTTCCGTATGAAAGTGCCCCGTCCTCCTTCCTCCCATAGGTTTTTAATTCCCTCATGTAATGTTGCCCCATCTCTTTAGTGCCTCATCATCAATTCCTGTAATTCTCATTTTTTCAGTAGTTGCAGTGTAATGTCATATAAAAAATTGTATTTTTGTGATCCAAAAAACAGCTCCACTAAAGTACCATGTTTTAGTGAAGAACATGTTCAAAACTAGTAGGGGAATTAATGTAAGCACAACTATTAGGGGAATTAATGTAAGCACATCTAGTAGGAGAATTAATGTAAGCATATCTATTAGGAGAATTAATGTAAGCACAACTATTCCAAAAAGAATCCTGAGTGTTTTAGATTCGTAGTCATGTCAGCAGTTTCTGATCTGACCTAATGGTACCAAGCTATGGTCAGAACAGTTAACAACATGCACCGTGGCATCTCAAGTGTTTTCCAAGTTATTACACTCTACTCCAGTATCGTGTTAATGTTCCATGTTCTGTCTAATAATTTTCAATATTTGTTTGCAAAAGCCAACCTTACTCTGTTGTTTTATGCTTCAGATGCATTTTCAGATTTCATAGTATCAAGTCTTTATTTCACTAATACCTGCAAGTACTTCACTTTCATGTTCCTGTTCAAAAATTATCAAACTTTTGAATACATTTGGTTATGCCTTCATATAGGATCATAGGAAGTTACTAGGCTATAGGCCCTGAGGCCCTTACAACCCTAGCCAAGAATTTAGCCCATGTTCTGACAAGTCAGCACCCTATGCCACTCTCCAGCTGGGACACAGGTGGAATCTCAGGGATGTATTTTCTGTTTCCAATCCAGTTATTCAGGTTGTGCTTATAAAGGGTTAATGAGGTACTCTGCTTAATGTGGAAAGGGAGTCAATTCCACAAAAGGAAGAGTCTCTGGGACACAAATCTGTCCCGCCAACAAGTCCTATCCATGTCACAGACCAGGTTGAGGTCACACCTGCAGGTTACTTGAGTGGAGCTTGACTTGTGGATATGCAACAGTCCCATCAGGGTGGGTTCTGAGATTGCTTTGTATGCCAGACAGAGGTCACCTCTGAGAAGTCTGTAGGACACTGAGTAGAGGGACAGGGCTTTTAGCATATCTGTATAGGGTAGATGTTTGAGGCCCTGGATTCTCCAGGTGAGGAACTTCTGTGGTCTCTCTAGCTGCTGCACATGCTTTGTGAGGTACATGCTGAAAAGGGCATTGTTCTCAATAATAAGTCTTATAAGGGAAGAATACAGGGATGTTATGACTACCTTGTCCCTGGATAAGAAACCCTTACTAATGAGGTGGGCCATGTAGAAAGCTTTCCATACAAAGGTGACAATATAATGGTCAAAAGTCAGTTTGTTATCAACCTGGGTGCCCAAGTCCCTCACGATTGATTGCATGCTTAGAACCTTATTATCAATGTGATAATTTGTGGGGATATCCCTCTCCCTGAAAGGGATGATGATGTATTTTTTGGAATTCAGTTTGAGGCCATGTTTCTGGCACCAGTCATTTGTTTGGACAAGACCCTTTTTGAGGATGTCCATATCACTAGGGGAGTTGATGACAACACCTAGCTTGCAGTCATCTGCAAACTTGTTCAGCCATAGCCTACTAGATTTGGCCTGCACCTCCGAGAAGTATATCTCAAACAGCAGAGGCCCCAAGACCGATCCCTGGGGTAAACCACTTATTACATGTCTACCGCTTGAGGTGGCTTCCCCTATTTTGACTAAGTGGATTCTATCAGTGAGTCAGTTTGCTACCCATTTGGTAATATATGGATTGCTGCCTAGCTGAGACAGTTTATCTATTATACCTGAGTGGAGAATAGTATCGAATGGTTCGGCCAGGTCATAGTAGGCAGTGTGCACCATCTTCCCCTCGTCTATGGCCTTTGTGACTGTCAACCAAATTTAACAAGCATGACCTCCCCTTGAAAAAACTATACTGTGTGTGATCAAGTGTCTGGAGGTTGCCAATATCCTTGTTAATAAGGTCCATGGTAATCCGTTCCATGGCCTTGCCGATCAGGCTACTTAGGTTGATGGGTCTATAACTTCCTGGATCGGTGAATGCTCTGTCTTTGTGCAAAGTGTTGACAATAGCTGTCCTCAATTTGGCTGGGACAAAGCTGGTACTCAGGCTTTGGTTGAATAGGGTGCCTAATGTTGCTGCATGTTCCTGTCTGATTTCATGTAGGTTGAGCCTGGGATGTTATTGGGTCCCATGGAGGTTGTATATTTTGCCTTAGAGAGGGCAATGATGACTTGGTCCCAAGATATAAAGGGAGTGGGGTAGGTACTGGGGATGTTCTGATTTATGATGGGGGACAGAGGGGTGAAGTTTTCACTGAACCTGTCTGCCAGCAGGTTGGCTATATCTATAGGGTTTCTGTATGTGGTGTCCTTGACTACCTCTTCTGAGCAGATCTGGGTGCTTCCGTTTAGATTGCAGACATATGTGAAGAAGGCCTTATGGTTGTCTTTAATAGATGTGGCCAGTTTGGACTCGAAGTTTGCTTTGGAGGATTTCACTAGTGCTCTTATTTGCTTGTTCAGGCTAAGGAGAGATTGCTTCCAATTAGGCACCTGCTCCTTCTTGGTTCTGGACGGCAATTTTTTCCTTTTATTATAGAGTTTATTTATTGTAGATGCCACCAAAACAGGTTTACTCTTCCTTGAGGAGGAGGATTTTTTCCTGTCAGGTATTCCTGATTCCATGCAGCTATATAAATGCTCATATAGTACTTTGGTGTAGGTTTGGACATATGTGCCAGTTTCTATGGCGGGGGAGGGGGGATGTGAAGCTGTTTATACCTTCCCTCAGGAGATTATAAGCAGCTTCAGAGACTTTTGTTGTTTGACCCTAGCTATGGGGAGGTTTGGGGGAGATGGTGACTTCAAAAGTGACTGTTTTGTGGTTGGATCTTACCAGGGATGATGATACTGTAGGGAAGCTGCCGTGGTTACTCATGTTGGTTAATACCAAGTCCAGGATATTTTCACTTCTTGTGGGGGTGTAAACCAACTGGTCCAAGGCATTTGTGTTGATGAAATCAAGGAATCTCTGAGCATTTCTGTTTTGGCATAAATATTTCTTCCAATCTATGATTGGATAGCTAAAGTCACCCACAATCAGGGTAAAGGGTTGAATCTTTATAGATTAAAAGAGGTCCAGATAGGTGGAGTGGGCATCTTGAGTTAAAGTTAGAGGCCTATAGCTAGGGGTCTTGTCAATTGTTAACTGCACCTGGAGTGTTTCCTGTGCATCATACTGTTTTTGACCAGCCTAGAGGTGTGCATGTATTTTATATATATTGCAACTCCACCTCCCTTTGTTTTGCTGCCCACAGTTTGGGGTCTGACTGAATGATAGGATGAGTAACCTGGTATGGCTGGGGGGCTTTCTGCAGCTTTGAACTAGGTTTCTGTGATGGTACAAATGTCAGCTTCTTCCAGGGTTAGGAATGCTTGCAATGAGTGCAGTTTCATGTTTAGACTCCTATACCTTATTATTTTGGCAGAAATAATGCAAACATGATTAAAATTTGGAAAACGCATACTGTTCTGCTTACAGAAATATCTACTGCAGACTGGAATTATAATGATGTGAGTAGCATCACCCTGGATATTTTGTTTGCTATGACACATCACCTAATGACTATCTCATATAGAGTCATAACCTTTACAACACATCCTTCTTTATATATGTTTGGTGCCTTATTTGACTCACTTTTTATTTTAGATACTCATTTAGTTAGCTAAAGCTCTGAGGCATATATGAATGCAGAAGTAATTTTCCTTTCTCTGCACACATCACAGCTTTTGATAAGGTCAGGTTTGTTTGTTTTAAAAGCCTGCTGCTTGGTTAACAAGTTCTTATACCACAAGTATGTCTGTGTCTGATTAGGGACTCATCCAATTTACTAAATTCACAGACATTGTCCCTGTTCTTCAGTCTACTAACCATTTTATGCCATCACTTAAAGCTTATCTAAAAATAAGCGGCTATGTTCCTGTACTAATCCCTTGTAAATGATCTGATACATCACAGTATACCCCAACCATGTCCAACTTCATCCCTGGTGTTTTATCTTTATTCCTACCGACCTTTCTTAACCTTATAACTTGACATAAGTCATACAGTACAAATAGTACTAGCTATGTTCAGAGCCTAAGTTCTATTGTCAAGATGTAACAAATTTGCACTTATGTATACTACATTTTATTTACTTTATACTTGATTGATTATTGTAACGCATTAATATTTATAGTTACTTGCGGATGTTTTCTCCCTGGCCTCCGGTGAAAAACAGCCTGTGTCCAGTTGGACTTTCCCAGTAAACAACTGTTAAATTAATAAATAAATAAAATGTAGAGAGGGGTGGATCATTATATATGTAAATAGGGAGCAGTAAGTTAGGTGAGAGTGGTTGGGAAGTACAAGTTAAATAGTAAATGATACTATATTTAGTGAAAAGAGATATAATGACTAAAAATGTATGGAAAGAGAAAGGACAATGCGAAAGTTTTAAGTGCATATGGAGTGCTGTACTTATACAAAAGATAAAGAGAGTGTGGAAATATAATAATGGTGTATAGTGGGAATAGAGAGAGGAGCGAGAGTTAATGTGAAAGTGAAGTGTAAGTATTGAGTGAGAGAAGCTAAGGTGTGTTTGGCTTGGTATTTGTTGGAAGGTTCTATGATGGAGTGGGACGATTGTGCCTAACTATAAATGTAGAATAAAATGGCTGTATGGATATTAGGGATAGGGCAGAGGATTGTAATAAGCCTGAGCAAAAGTGAATGGAATGGAATTACACCCTCGAGACAGCTTCACACCTAGAGAATGCAATCGCCCACTGAATAAGACAAAAATTGTATGTACAGAGTTAGACTACTGAGAACACATAGCAATATGTGAATAGAATGAAATTATGTTCAGCCTATGTTAGTGAGCAGTGCGTATCATACAGGAGACCTGGTTAATGTTCAGCCTATGCTGTAGGGAGAAGTACTTATCACACAGGAGACCTGGTTAATGTTCAGCCTATGTTAGTGAACAGTGCCTATCACACAAGAGACCTGGTTAATGTTCAGCCTATGTTAGTGAGCAGTACGTATCACACAGGAGACCTGGTTAATGTTCAGCCTATGTTAGTCAGCAGTGCTTATCACACAAGAGATCTGGTTAATGTTCAGCCTATGTTAGTCAGCAGTACTTATCACGCAAGAGATCTGGTTAATGTTCAGCCTATATTAGTGACCAGTAAGTATCACACAAGAAACCCGGTTAATGTTCAGCCTATGTTAGTGAGCAGTACTTATTATACAGGAGACCTGGTTAATGTTCAGCCTATGTTAGTGAGCAGTACTTATCACACAGGAGACCTGGTTAATGTTCAGCCTATGTTAGTGAGCAGTACGTATCACACAGGAGACCTGGTTAATGTTCAGCCTATGTTAGTGAGAAGTAATTATCACACAGGAGACCTGGTTAATGTTCAGCCTATGTTAGTGAGCAATACGTATCACACAGGAGACCTGGTTAATGTTCAGCCTATGTTAGTGAGCAGTACATATCACACAGGAGACCCAGTAAATGTTCATCCTATGTTAGTGAGCAGTACGTATCACACACGAGACCTGGTTAATGTTCAGCCTATGTTAGTGAGCAGTCCTTATCACACAAGAGACCTCGTTAATGTTCAGCCTATGTTGGTGAGCAGTACTTATCATACAAGAGACCTGGTTAATGTTCAGCCTATGTTAGTGAGCAGTACGTATCACACAGGAGACCTGGTTAATGTTCAGCCTATGTTAGTGAGTAGTACTTATCACACACGAGACCTGGTTAATGTTCAGCCTATGTTAGTGAGCAGTGCTTATCACACAGGAGATCTGGTTAATGTTCAGCCTATGTTAGTGAGCAGTACGTATCACACAGGAGACCTGGTTAATGTTCAGCCTATGCTAGTGAGCAGTACTTATCACACAGAAGACCTGGTTAATGTTCAGCCTATGTTAGTGAGCAGTACTTATCACACAGGAAATCTGGTTAATGTTCAGCCTATGTTAGTGAGCAGTATGTATCACACAGGAGACCTGCTTAATGTAAAGCCTATGTTAGTGAGCAGTACGTATCACACAGGAGACCTGGTTAATGTTCAGCCTATATTAGTGACCAGTACGTATCACACACGAGACCTGGTTAATATTCAGCCTATGTTAGTGAGCAGTGCTTATCACACAAGAGACTCGTTAATGTTCAGCCTATGTTGGTGAGCAGTACTTATCACACAAGAGACCTGGTTAATGTTCAGCCTATGTTAGTGAGCAGTACGTATCACACAGGAGACCTGGTTAATGTTCAGCCTATGTTAGTGAGCAGTACTTATCACTCACGAGACTGGTTAATGTTCAGCCTATGTTAGTGAGCAATGCTTATCACACAGGAGATCTGGTTAATGTTCAGCTTATGTTAGTGAGCAGTACGTATCACACAGGAGACCTGGTTAATGTTCAGCCTATGCTAGTGAGCAGTACTTATCACACAGAAGACCTGGTTAATGTTCAGCCTATGTTAGTGAGCAGTACTTATCACACAGGAGATCTGGTTAATGTTCAGCCTATGTTAGTGAGCAGTACGTATCACACAGGAGACCTGCTTAATGTAAAGCCTATGTTAGTGAGCAGTACGTATCACACAGGAGACCTGGTTAATGTTCAGCCTATGTTAGTGAGCAGTACTTATCACACAGGTTACCTGGTTAATGTTCAGCCTTTGTTAGTGAGCAGTAATTATCACACATGAGACCTGGTTAATGTAAAGCCTATGTTAGTGAGCAGTGCTTATCACACAGGAGATCTGGTTAATGTTCAGCCTATGTTAGTGAGCAGCACGTATCACACAGGAGACCTGGTTAATGTTCAGCCTATGTTAGTGAGCAGTACTTATCCCACAGGAGACCTGGTTAATGTTCAGCCTATGTTAGTGAGCAGTGCTTATCGCACAGGAGACCTGGTTAATGTTCAGCTTATGTTAATGAACAGTACTTATCACACACAAAACCTGGTTAATGTTCAGCGTATGTTAGTGAGCAGTACATATCACATAGGAGACCTGGTTAATGTTCAGCCTATGTTAGTGAGCAGTATTTATCACACAGGAGATGTGATTGATGTTCAGCCTATGTGAGTGAGCAGTACTTATCACACAGGAGACCTGGTTTATGTTCAGCCTATGTTAGTCAGCAGTGCTTATCACACAGGAGACCTGGTTAATGTTCAGCCTATGTTAGTCAGCAGTGCTTATCACACAGGAGACCTGGTTAATGTTCAGCCTATGTTAGTGAGCAGTACGTATCACACAGGAGACCTGGTTAATGTTCAGCCTATGTTAGTGAGCAGTACGTATCACACAGTCTCACAGGAGACCTGGTTAATGTTCAGCCTATGTTAGTGAGCAGCACTTATCACACAGGAGACCTGGTTAATGTTCAGCCTATGTTAGTGTGCAGTACGTATCACACACGAGACCTGGTTAATGTTCAGCCTATTTTAGGGACAGACTTTGTGAAGTGATTTCTGTGGGAAAGCTGACTGTCAACAAGGCTTCAGACTTTACCACAGCACACCTCAGCCCTCCTTTCCTTTACTGACTGCATCAGCAAAACCAGAACAATAACATACTAACCTCTGCTCTCTTTATTGACCTATCCAAAGCTTTTGATATGGTCAACCACCAGATACTGTTAAACTTACTTAAAACTTTTGCTCTTGACTTTATTGCAATAAAATGGTTCAAATCATATCTTCATAACAGACAGCAGGCAGTGTGCTGGGAAAACAGCTTATCCAACCTCCTACCTATTACCCTTGGAGTCCCCCAAGGTTCAATACTTGGCCCCCTTCTGTTCTCCACTTTCATCAGTGATCTACATACCAGTTTGTCTTCTGCTACCTGTATACAACATGCTGATGATTCTACTTTGATTTCTTCTGCCTCATCCCCCTCTGAATTGCACTCTATCACCCAAAATGTTGAAAAATGATTCTTAAGATGATGCCTAATTTTAAACTCCAAGAAAACCAAACTGTTACTTTTCTCCCCCACCCGAAAATCCTCTCCACTCAACTTCTCTGTCTTGTCTAGTAATGGCAGCTACATATCTCCTGACCCCTCCATCAGGCTCCTCGGAGTAGAGATAGACAACAACCTATGCTTTGACTCTCACATTAACAGCACAATAAAACTAGTCAACAAAAAACTTGGCTCCTTGTTTAAAATTAAACCATTTCTTACACCACTAGCCAGAACTTTCATAGCATATACCCATTTGATTTCTACCCTACTGTACGCCTCCCCCATCTATACATATTTGTCCAAAACTAACCTCTCCAAACTAACTGTTGCCTACAACAGCACTGCCAGATTTGCCTTTGGCTCTACCTTTAGAGCTCACCACTGCCTAAACTTAAAACAACTGGGGTGGCTAGAACTGCAAAATCTCATCTTATTTCACCAGCTCTCTTTAGCCCATAAAATCCTCTACAAACCTACCAGCACCCCTATACTCACTACTCTCATTAGCCCTTATTGTAATCTCAAAAGTCTGCGTTCTTCTAACAAACTTCTAATATCTACCTGTAAATCCAGCAACTTAGCAGGCGAGTCCTTGTTCTCCACACAACTGGAAAAGCCTGGAACTCCCTCCCTTCCAGCCTCACTGCTCTCTCCACTCTTCCCAGCTTCAAATCCCAACTAAAAACTCACCCCTTAACTCACTGACTCTGCCCCTGAACTCACCTCCTAACTCACTGACTCTGCCCCTGAACTCACCTCCTAACTCACTGGCTCTGCCCTTGTTCTAACCCTGATTAGCTAATATTCTGCTCCTAGAATTCTCACTTATCCTGCTTCAAATCTTTTCAAAAACTTACTATTCAATTTCGAATTTGAATTTTACCTTTTGATGTTCTTATTCTGCTTACTATTATGATATTATTTATTTTTTATCTCTGAACTATATTTGTAACTTTTTTAATGTTTAATGCTTTTAATGATTAATGTTTTTAATGCTCAATGTTTAATGTATTTCACTTGGAGCTTTTCTCCCCGGGCCTCTGCTGAAAATGGACATAAATCCAGTTGGACCAGCCCAGTCAACAAATGTAAAACAAACAAATAAAACAGTGAAGCAACAGAATGTAGCTTCACATCCAGTTACAATTAATCCACACCATCAGAATATTATAGGAGCAGTTCAGTCACATATAAATAATGTTAACATATATGAAATAATTTTCAACATGAGATAGGAGACAACATATATGGGGAGTCAGTAAGCAGATGTCTCAACTGTGGGTAGTACTTCAGGTTTCATTAGCTGTGAGAGAGAGAATTTCGGGTAACCAGAAACCACAGCAATGAAATAATTTTCAGTTAGGCTGTCTCCTCTCCATTATACACTGTATTTTCCTTACCTTTTCACCAAATTATTTTGTGTTGCTTTTTGTAAATATTTATTGCATTAAATATGAGACTTTGGAGCTTTTCTCCTTGGGCTTCAGCTGTTAAA
>NC_056745.1:1308041812-1308186812 GCF_019279795.1 Protopterus annectens | reverse complement strand
GTAGATTTATTACATATAGAGAAAACAAAACATGTATCTGTAGATTTATTACTTATAGAGAAAACAAAACGTGTATCTGTAGATTTATTACATATAGAAAAAACAAAACGTGTATCTGTAGATTTATTACATATAGAGAAAACAAAACGTGTATCTGTAGATTTATTACATATAGAGAAAACAAAACGTGTATCTGTAGATGTATTACATATAGAGAAACAAAGCGTGTATCTGTAGATTTATTACATATAGAGAAAACAAAACGTGTATCTGTAGATTTATTACATATAGAGAAAACAAAACGTGTATCTGTAGATTTATTACATATAGAGAAAACAAAACGTGTATCTGTAGATGTATTACATATAGAGAAAACAAAACGTGTATCTGTAGATTTATTACTTATAGAGAAAACAAAACGTGTATCTGTAGATTTATTACATATAGAGAAAACAAAACGTGTATCTGTAGATTTATTACATATAGAAAAAACTAAACGTGTATCTGTAGATTTATTACATATAGAGAAAACAAAATGTGTATCTGTAGATTTATTACTTATAGAGAAAACAAAACGTGTATCTGTAGATTTATTACATATAGAGAAAACAAAACGTGTATCTGTAGATTTATTACATATAGAGAAAACAAAACATGTATCTGTAGATTTATTACTTATAGAGAAAACAAAATGTGTATCTGTAGATTTATTACATATAGAGAAAACAAAACGTGTATCTGTAGATTTATTACATATAGAGAAAACAAAACGTGTATCTGTAGATTTATTACATATAGAGAAAACAAAACGTGTACCTGTAGATGTATTACATATAGAGAAAACAAAACGTGTATCTGCCCCCCTTTGCCAGCGCTTCTCCTAGTCATCATCATCTACAGTATATGCGTATGCCTACAGCTTTACTTCAACTTTGGGTCCCTGGAATTACCCCCCCCCCTGGATCTGGGACTGGGAAAGCCTTATAATTATCTTTCATCTGGGGGTCTATCTTTGCCTCATACGTTGCTTTGGCAGATTTGACCATCTCTCTAATTTGTTTGTTTAGACAGGTGAGTGTCTTTTTACACTGTTTCATCTGTTTCTTCTTGGCTTTGGAGAGGATTTTTTTTTCCTTTTGTTGAATAACCTATTTATGTTAGAGGTCCACTGGAGTGGTTTATTTTTGCCAGTAATCATAGGTTTGGCTCAGACAGGTACTGGCTCCTCTATGCAGCTATGAATGTGGTTGTACAGTGCTTTTTTGTACAGTGCAGAGTAGACCTCCAAGTTTTAGGGGCTTGAAAGTTTAATAAGCTGTCACGTATTTTGAGGTAATTGACCTTAGCAAAGTTCTTAACAGGTATGGAGTTTGATGGGGGTTTTAGGCTAGTTTTAATACTAAAGGTGATCAGTTTATTGTTAGAGATTACCAGGGAGGAGTTAATTCATGGGAAGGAGCAGCATCTCCCCATGTTCATGAGTACTAGGTCTATGATATCTAGGATATCTGTAGCTCTAGTTGGGGAGCTAACTGGCTGCTCCAGGATCTTTGTGTTGACAGTGTTGAAAAACTTCTGAGCAAGTGAATTATGGATTGTATAAGTCTACCAGTTTATGGAGGGGTAGTTGAAGTCACCCATAAGTATGGTGTTTGTCTGAATGTTAAGAGGTTCCAGTAGATCTAGGTAGGAGGTGTGGTTTTCCAGACTTATGTTAGGCGATCTGTAGCTAGCAAGGATATGATAAGGGTGTAGCACCTATGGTTAGTTGGGCATGGAACAGCTCCAGCAAATCATTTTGTTGGACCAGTCTAGGAGTGTACTTGCCATTTATGAACACTGAGACACCTCCTCTCTTTGCTTTATCCTGAACTGAGGGGGATTAAAATGTATACAAGACATTGTAACCTTTGATAGCTGGGGTGCTTTCCATGGTTCTGAAACACGTTTCCATGACTGCACATATGCCTATATTCTTCAGGGTGAGGAGTGCCTCCAAGGATTGCAGGTTCTTATTTAAACTCCTAGCACTGAGCAGCAGTAACTTTAGGTAGTTTGGATTGATTTTTCCTTTTTTGTAGGGTTAACAACTTAGCACATTCTAAAAAAGGCACTATGGGGATAGATAAAGTTTTTGCCACTATCTGGAAACCAAATGGTGACAATTGCAAACCATCTCTGGCAAAGTATAGTGGCTTGTTAATCATGTTTCCCCAGCCTGACAGATATTGGATCCCCCTGCTGTGAAAACTAAGCCAATTGTTGAAGTCCATCATTTTTTTGCTGGTTCTGTAGAAACATCATTGGTGAACATAGGATGCTACTCAAGGCTAGATTCATACCCATCTGGGACCTGGGACACATATTCAGGGAGCTCCATCATGTATCTCTTCATGTAGTGCAGTGAGGTACGTCTGAAGTTGTCTGTACACATATGGACTATGAATGTGTCATGCTTGATTTTCACATATCAGTACCTGTGTTGTCATGACATCACATTCCCATACCCGTTCCTGTGTTGTCATGACATCCGCTATGTCCCTACTTTTTCCTTCCTTTGTAAATCATAGATGGATACAGCCACCATTGGTGCAATCATTAGAGTTTTACACTATGTATTCTTTGGATATGTATGCTAATGTAAAAGCTTTACAAGTAGCAACTTTCCAAGGTTTTAAGGGCCAAATGTACCACCCATCTATGATTTAGTTCTGTCTTGTGCTACAAGGTTGAACGGTATATTTAGTGTTCTCTTCCCTCTCCCTCGTAGGTCATGAAATGTTTCAAGCATGGAATAATGCCTGAGTTCCTCTATATACATTTAAAAAAGCCCTTACTGCACTAACTTCTCAGCTCAGTGGATTAGTGCTGAGATTTTCTGGGCAAGATTACAGGGTCTGACTCCCTTTTAGTGCTTTCCAAGTATGCTACTTAATAGTATCCCTTATATCTAGTGGTTCTATATGTCACCTTTTTACTTTTTATTTTTTTAATGCATGCCTTAAAAGCACTTTATATGCAATATCCCTGGGGGCTAGTGTTCCACCTGACCCAATAATGCAGGCTTTGCTCATTACTTTAGGGGTGTGTGGATGCATCACAGGCAGCACAACCCCCGCCCCCATACACACACTCACACTTCAACATACACGCATGTGTGCGCGCACAACACACACACACACACACACACACACACACACACACACACACACGCACGTGTGCGTTCACCCACACACACACACACACTCACACACACACAAACATACACACACACAGCTCCCTCCTCACCAAATCCCACTCATAAACACACACAGCCATTCACCTTTAAAAATACACACACACATCTAAAATTAATCGCACTCAATAAAATGAATGAAGAGAAGAAATTTTAACTAAGAAATGAACTTCGTGACAATAACAGCGTTCAAAAAATAGTAAATCACACCAACAACTCTTGAAGTACTTTAGCACTTTCATCTTATTTTTATCAAGACGTCTTCAGAAAGACATGTTTCATAATGTTATGGAAACATCAGAGGAGTTAAGTGATGAGAAGACTAATGAACTGCACAGGAGTTAATGTGAACGGTAATAAAGGCAGGAAGTAGATGTTCAGCCAGAACATACATGTTATCATTCATTGTGTTTCTAGAAAATACATATTGATATCCATTCTGTTTCCAGAACATAGATATTAACATCCATTGTGTTTCCAGAACATGCATATTAACACCCATTGTGTTTCCAGAACATGTATATTAACATCCATTGTGTTTCCAGAACATATATATTAACATCCATCGTGTTTCCAGAACATGCATATTAACATCTGTGTTTCCAGAACAAACATGTTAACATCCATTGTGTTTCCAGAACATGCATATTAACATCCATCGTGTTTCCAGAACATATATATTAACATCCATTGTGTTTCCAGAACATGTATATTAACATCCACTGTGTTTCCAGAACAAACATGTTAACATCCATTGTGTTTCCAGAACATACATGTTAACATCCATCGTGTTTCCAGAACATACATATTAACATCCATTGTGTTTCCAGAACATGCATATTAACATCCATTGTGCTTCCAGGACATACATGTTGACGCCCATTGTGTTTCCAGACCATATATATTAACATCCATCGTGTTTCCAAAACATGCATATTAACATCTGTGTTTCCAGAACATACATGTTAACATCCATTGTGTTTCCAGAACATACATGTTAACATCCATTGTGTTTCCAGAACATACATATTAACATCCATCATGTTTCCAGAACATATATATTAACATCCATCGTGTTTCATATTAACATCCATTGTGTTTCCAGAACATACATGTTAACATCCATTGTGTTTCCAGAACATACATATTAACATCCATCATGTTTCCAGAACATATATATTAACATCCATCGTGTTTCATATTAACATCCATTGTGTTTCCAGAACATACATGTTAACATCCATTGTGTTTCCAGAACATATGTAGTAATATCCATTGTGTTTCCAGAACATACATGTTAATATTAATTGTGTTTCCAGAACATACATGTTAACATCCATTGTGTTTCCAGAACATACATATTAACATCCATCATGTTTCCAGAACATATATATTAACATCCATCGTGTTTCATATTAACATCCATTGTGTTTCCAGAACAAACATGTTAACATCCATTGTGTTTCCAGAACATATGTAGTAATATCCATTGTGTTTCCAGAACATACATGTTAATATTGTGTTTCCAGAACATACATGTTAACATCCATCGTGTTTCCAGAACATACATATTAACATCCATTGTGTTTCCAGAACATGCATATTAACATCCATTATGTTTCCAGGACATACATGTTGACATCCATTGTGTTTCCAGAACATATATATTAACATCCATCATATTTCCAGAACATGCATATTAACATTTGTGTTTCCAGAACATACATGTTAACATCCATTGTGTTTCCAGAACATACTTTAACATCCACTGTGTTTCCAGAACATACATATTAACATCCATTGTGTTTCCAGAACATACATATTAACATCCATTGTGTTTCCAGAACATATGTTAACATCCACTGTGTTTCCAGAATATACCTATTAACATCCATCGTGTTTCCAGAACATACATTTTAACATCCATTGTGTTTCCAGAACATGCATATTAACATCCATCATATTTCCAGAACATACATGTTAACATCCATTGTGTTTCCAGAACATACATGCTAACATCCATCGTGTTTCCAGAACATACATATTAACATCCATTGTGTTTCCAGAACATACATATTAACATCCATCGTGTTTCCAGAGCATATATATTAACATCTATCGTGTTTTCAGAACATGCATATTAACATCTGTGTTTCCAGAACATACATGTTAACATCCATCGGGTTTCCAGAACATACATAGTAACATCCATTGTGTTTCCAGAACATACATGTTAACATCCATTGTGTTTCCAGAACATGCATATTGACATCCATTGTGTTTCTGGAACATACATATTAACATCCATTGTGTTTCCAGAACATGCATATTGACATCCATTGTTTTTCTGGAACATACATATTAACATCCATCGGGTTTCCAGAACATACATAGTAACATCCATTGTGTTTCCAGAACATACATGTTAACATCCATTGTGTTTTCAGAACATACATGTTAACACCCATTGTGTTTCTAGAACATACATGTTAACACCCATTGTGTTTCTAGAACATACATATTGACATTCATTGTGTTTCTAGAACATACATATCAGCATCCATTGTGTTTCCAGAACATACATATTGACATCCATTGTGTTTCTAGAACATACATATTAACATCCATTGTGTTTTCCTTCACTTAGAATAATCCTGAGGAACTGAGCTATGCAACACTGGAGCTGAAGAAGGCCAGAACCAAACCACGTAGGAAAAATGAAAAGCAGGAAAAAACTGTTCTATATTCTGACATTAGAACAGTAAGACAATGAACTGTGTATCTGTATCTTCAATATTTTCTAAACCCATGAATTATTCATGCTGCTGCCTGCAAAATGACTGGTAATATACAGATTCCCTGGGTTATTTTCCCTCCTAACAGACACCGAATGAAACAAAACCTACTTAACACAACCTAAATAAATACTCTTGTTTTAGCATCATTAGGTTCTTAGCATCTTTCACATGTGAATTAATAAAATACTGCATACAAAACAAGCTGTTATTGTTGATTTTATGGCCAGTAATCTTGTGGTCCTCGTGATCATCTGCTTAGTATTTTTCCTGTGTTCCTACAACATGCTAGTCGCTGTTTCTTCATCCAGACTGTGATCTGTTTTTATAATAAAATACTGCATTGTATTGATTCTACATAAAAGGTTGGTGTTTGATGATTTAATTTGTATTGATATTTAGTTTTGGTTTTAGTGCATGTGAGTAAACTTTGTTAACCTTGTATATACATTATTTTCATTTACATAGAGTGCATTTTACATGTTTCTGCTTTACTGCATGGATTGCACATCTGTACTGTTTTTAATTCTATTTAATGTATTTTTTTTGTGTTGTGATACTGAACCTTTTCTCTGCCATGATCTCATCAGGATCTACACCATAAACAAAGCATATTGAAATAATGCACATGGTAATGAAGTATTTGTGCAACAATTAAAGCAATTATTCTGGAAAAATGTATTAGAGTGTTTAGTTCATTAAACTTGCATTGAAATGAATAATGCTTTTTGATAGAATTAGGACCTCTGTACAGGTTACGAAATGTTGAAATATTTTTGTTTGCAGTTTGATTGTGATGTCTTTGAATTATTTAACTGTTTTGTATACTCATGTGATTCTAGCTCTATAAACAGGAGTAATGCATGTTGAGGACATATAAATAAATTCTGCCTGTATGTCTGTATCTACCACAATTAATAAATACAAATAAATGCATTAAACAGCTGTCTGTCATCTATCTGTTGGAATCTATTGTCATTACATGTATGAGTTATGTATTGCACTTTCTGTTAAATGTAAATTATCACTGCCTTCTTGATGTACATACTTTTACTTCGACTTTTCAGCCTTGATTACTGCTTCTGACAACTGCCTATTTAAGCTAAAACAGATGCATGGTTATTTTGATCTGTGACCCTTAAATGAGTTTATATGATTTATATAAATTAAATATGGATCCCCAGCTCCAACTTTGAATTGCAACTTGTAATTTATATAACAAGAGCACTGAACTTCAATGAACTATAAGAAACACTTTGGAATTGTTTTTCTATAGTCATTGTATGAGACAAGATGACTGTGGATAAACAATGAGAAAAAAGACAAGGCAAAGATATTAAAATAAAGTAATTATGATGTGGACTTAATCTGTCAAGGAAGAAATGTACATTACATTGAAACTTTTATTGTTCATGAGTCTGAGAAGTTCAGCTAAAATTTGGAAATGGAAGAAATTTTATAAAAATGGACACTGAACCATTGAAATTTGTTAGTTTGGCATCAGTCCCTATCTGAGTTATTCTCTTTCAGATTTTAATAACAGTGTGGGATTGCTTTAATCCTTGAACTATACAGAATTGTAAAATGTTTCTTGTTTTTTGAAGTTCCAACTTGATTAATCTCATATTAAATCACATTTAACCTCTAAAGCTGTATATTTCCTTAAATACAGACCTATTGCATAACTGAACAGACACAGACTACTAACAGTGTTTCTGAAGTATAGTAAAGTAAAAACAAAATAAAAACTCCAGCAAAGCTAGAATTTCCACTGAGTGACCTCCCAAACCTCTTGTATCAGAGGCACGTGGGATATATGCAAACGATTCTTATGAACATCAGGTGTTTCAACTCATTGGCAATTCTGAATGCCAATGACTTGTTTTATCATTTTAATAGATAACTTCAGGACAATAAAACCAACCCCCATTAGCTGTAGATATGCATATGCTGGTCTTGTTATGACCTTATTACACAGCACAAGCAAACCATTTGACTAAATATTAGAAACACAGGGCTGTTATACCCAGCTGATATCCATTATCATTAGGGTCATTGAAAAAATATCCCAAACAGCAATTTAAAACAATGAATGAGAAGATCACTGAAAAACCAATCAGTAAAAACAAAATGAAAACTCCAGCAAAGCTAGAACTTCTGCGGAGTGACCTCGCAAACCTGTATCAGAGGCACATGGGATATATGCAAATGATCTTTATAAGCATCAAGTGTTTCAACTCATTGGCGATTATGAATACCCATGTCTTGTTTCATTGTTGTAACGGACAATTTCAGGCCAACAAAACCAAACACGACTATCTGTGAATATACATATTTCTGCCTTGTTTTGACCTCATCAACACAGCACAAACAGAGTGTTTGACTAAGCATTAGAAACACAGGGCTGTTATACCCAACTGATGTCCCATTATCATTAGGGTCACTGGAAAAATATCCCAAACAAATTAAAACAAGAGAAGGTCACTGAAAAACTTATCAGTATAAACAAAATGAAAACTCCAGCAAAGCTAGTATTTCCACTGAGTGACCTCCCAAACCTCTTGTATCAGAAGCACATGGGCTATATGCAGATGATCCTTATGAACATCAGGTGTTTCAGCTCATTAATGATTCTGAATGCCCATGACTTGTTTCATTGTTTTAATGGACAATTTCAGGCCAATAAAGCCAAACCCCACTAGCTGTGGATATGCATATTTAGGCCTTGTTATGATCTTGTAAATACAGCACAAGCAGATGTCCATTATAGTTTCATAGATCAGTACTAAGCTAACTGCCTTTGTGAGCCATTTTAAGCCTAGCCAATTATCCCTTGTGAGACTCAAACCCTGCACCTTGTGTTTGTAAGGCAAACACCTTAACCATTAGACCACCTTACCAACCCTAATCATCATTAGGGTCACTGGAAAAATATCCCAAACAACAAATTATAACAATGAGTGAGAAGGTCTCTGAAAAACCAATCAGTAAAAACAAAATGAAAACTCCACCAAAGCTAGAACTTTCACTGAGTGACCTCCCAAACCTCTTGGATCAGAGGCACATGGGATATACGCAAATGACCCTCATGAACATCAGGTATTCCAACTCATTGGCAAATTCTGAATAGCCGTGACTTATTTCATCATTTTAATAGACAATTTCAGGCCAATAAAACCAATCCCCACTAGCTGCAAACATGCATATTTCAGCCCTGCTATGACCTTGTCAGCACAGCACAAGCAGAATGTTTAACTAAGCATTAGAAACACAGGCTGCTATACCCAACTGATGTCCATTATCATTAGGGTCACTGCAAAAATAAACTAAACAACAAATTAAACCGAGTGAGAAGGTCACTGAAAAACCAATCAGTAAAAACAAAATGAAAAATCCAGCAAAGCTAGAACTTTCACTGAGTGACCTCCCAAACCTCTTGTATCAGAGACACATGGGATATATGCAAATGATCCTTATGAACATCAGGTGTTTCAGCTCATTGGCAATTCTGAAAGCCTGAAATTCTGAAAATGGCTTGCTTTGCTATTTTAATAGACAATTTTAGGCAAATAAAGCCAAATCCCACTATCAGCATATATACATATTTCAGCCATGTTATGACCTCATCAGCACAAGCAGAATGACTAGTTAAGCATTGGGAACACATGGCTGTTATACCCAGCTGGTGTCCATTATCATTAGGATTACTGCAAAAATACCCCAAACAATTAAAACAATGAATGAGAAAGTCACTGAAAAACCAATCAGTAAAAACAAAATAAAAACTCCAGGAAAACTAGAATTTCCACTCAATGACCTACGAAACTTTTTGTATCAGTGGCACATGGGATATATGCAAATGATCCTTATGAACATTAGGTGTTTCAGCTTACTAGCAATCCTGAATGTCCATGACTTGTTTTGTCATTTTAATGGACAATTTCAGGTTAATAAAGCCAAACCCCCCTAAATGCAAATATGCATATATTTGCCTTGTCATAACCTTGTCAGCACAGTACAAGAAGAGAGTGTTTTACTAAGAATTAGAATCACAGAGCTGTTATACCCAGCTGATGTCCATTATCATTAGGGCCACTGCAAAAACATTGCTGGAAATATACATATTTTTGCCTTATTATAAACTTGGGAGGTCATTCAGTGAAAATTCTAGCTTTGTTGGAGTTTTCATTTTGTTTTTACTGATTGGTTTTTCAGTAATCTTCTCACTTATTGTTTTAATTTTTGTTTGGGATAATTTTAATGATAATGGATGTCAGCTGGGTATAACAGCTCTGTGTTTCCAATACTTAGTCAAGCACTCTGCTTGTGCTGTGCTGATGAGGTCACAACAATGCCAAAATGTGCATATCCGCAGCTGGTCGGGTTTGGCTTTATTGGCCTGAAATTGTCCATTAAAATGACGAAAGACATCATGTGCATTCAGAATCGCCAATGAGTTGAAACACCTGATGTTCATGATAATCATTTGCTTTATCCCATGTGCCTCTGATATAAGAGGTTTGGGAGGTCAGTCAGCAGAAGTGCTAGCTTCACAGAAGTTTTCATTTTGTTTTTACTGATTGGTTTTTCAGTGATCTTCTCACTTATTGTTTTAATTTGAAGTATAGTAAAGTGGAACTGAACTTTGGAACATTTCTAAATGATCTGTGCTTTTGCACATGAGAGACATAGCAAAACTGTTATCAAACTTAGAATCATATTGTAAAGAATAAATCTAAAAACCTTCACTTACTACAGTGTTTAATTATTGCTTCTTCTGCTTATTTAAATTGCATATTATTAATTTTATGACAACCTTGTATACTTCCTGATACTTTAAAACCATTTCTGATGGATGTGGTAATAACATAATCTGTGTGTTCTGATTTTAATCTTGTAAGGATGCAGTGTATGAAGAAGGATTCATATAGTCCAGTCTGACAACCAGCTGATAATAAATAAGTAAACAAGTATATGGGAAAATAAATAAATGTATATTTAACATGTTAGTATACTAAGTATTGTATTGTTTTGACTTTAGCTATGCATTTTTATGAAAGAGTTGTAATAAGTCATTGCATTTTAATCTGCAAAATGGGTTAGGTAAACAGAAAAGAAAACAAACATTAATAATATTAGTTTCCATCATTGTTATCATACAGTATATATATATATATATATATATATATATATATATATATATATATATATATATATATATATGTTTTCTTTTAAGTAAATTTCGCTCAATTCAAAAATTGCATAAATTGTTCAGTCTCTGCCTTGTCTTAAACATCAGTCATCCTCCTGAATATTATTTTGCCTATATTGTTCTCACAAAATCCATTTATTTTGTAAAATGTGCGCCTTCCCTTTTCTCAAGATCCATTATCTAGTCACTTTATCTCATTTGCAATATCCTAAACTTTTTTCTGAACAACTAAATTACTTATGTAGTTTTCATCAGACATCTTTGTCTTTCTCACGTTATTTCCCTACACTAACATGTGACATCTCTTTACTTTTGTTACCTTTTACACTTTGTGCTCTGTCCCTTCACTATTTCTCTATGTTCTTTTTCTTCCCCCCTTACTGTAATCGTCCCTTCCAATTGTCCCTTATATTGTGTACCTTATTGTTGTTACTGTTATGCATTCATTGCTATCTTCACACATTTTGTTGATATTCATAACACTACTTGTTAACTCACTTGTCTGTTGTCATTTATGTTTGTCTGAACTGAGACTGAAATAGGGTCTACTTGATCATTGCTCTACCCCGGATACCAAACTGAATGAATGAACGAATAAATCTAAATAAATAAAAATGTAAATGTTCATTTGTTCAAAATCTTAAATCTCCGAAAGTTCTTCACCAATTGCTTTGAAATTTTCACACAATGTTGCATTCGAATATGTGCGTTTTTATATACCTACTATTATATAGATGTCACACGTTGCATTCAAATACACGCGTGTTTTTTATATACCTACTATGGATTCTATATATTTGTATACAAATATGCAATTTTATATGTTTTTGTTATAACTTTCTTACTTCTTTTTCAGTGCAATCGATCTGCTTTAGTTCATCCAAATAATGCCTCGCAGAAGATCAAACTTAGGTCGTCATACTCGCGGAGCGGAAGCAGTGCGACGAGTAATTGCAAATCAAACTGAGGAAGAACGGGCATCAGCGAACGAGCGAAACAGACAAAGAATGGCTCAAATACGTGCCGAGGAAGCAGCAGAGCAACGTGCAGCCAGACTTGAGGATGCACGGTTGCGAGCATGGCAATCGCGTTCTGCAGCTTCAGATCTGCTTCGTTCTCCTTGATCGACACCAGCGGACGAAATAAATGCTTGCCTGAAATACTGTACTTTGTGGCGACACATAAAGATGTTAAAATTAACTACAAGTATGCGTGTCCAGCTGCAAAATGATCGATCAGCTGAGATATTCTCACATCAATTGCTGGAAACTGGGAACGGAAAGGTGCCGGTTGATCTGACCTCAGGACGAATTTCATTGCCTCATAACTTCTGCAATTTAGTGACATCAAAAGAAGAATTGGTTGAAAAAGTATTTCCCAATATTCAAACCAATTATAAGAATCACGATTGGCTGATTGAACGAGCTATTCTTGCGGCCAAGAACAAAGATGTCTACGAACTTAACAATATTATTCAGTCTAACATTCAAAGCGAGGCAGTCACATACAGTCTGTCAACACTGTTGTGAAAGCAAATGAAGTGGTTAGTTATCCAACAGAATTTTTGAATTCACGCGATCTGCCATGGATGCCACCGCATGTACTGCAATTGAAAATTGGCGTGCCAATTATCATGTTGCGAAATATCAACCAGCCAAAGCTTTGCAACGGCATGCAGCTTGCAGTAAAAAAATTAATGAGCAATGTCATAGAAGCAACAAACTTGACAGGACCTTTCAAAGGTGAAGATGTCCTCATTCCTCACATTCCTATGATTCCAATGGATATGCCATTTCAATTTAAGAGATTGCAATTCCCAATTCGATTGGCATTTGCAATCACCATCAACAAAGCTCAGGGCCAATCTTTAGAATTGTGCGGTTTAGATCTACACATGGATTGCTTCTCACATGGACAATTATATGTTGCATGTTCTAAAGTCGGCAAACCAGACAATCTCTATATCTGCACAGACAATGGAACAACAAAACATATTGTATACCCACAAGCATTGTGAAATTAAACATATTAGAAATGTGTGCTTTCTCTTTTCTTTCTTTTCCATTTAACCAGACTGAGCCACAGCAACGGGTGGCTGGGTACAGCTATTACATAAATAAATAAACAAACCAACAAATAAATAAATTGGGAATACATTATGATTTACATTTTTAGTAAATTATTGTTTGCAGCCAAGAATACTAAACTTAGCAAAGCCTTTCTATGTTTAGGCAATTCAGATCATATATCCCAGCTTAAACGAATATTAAGTTTATTTACAACCATTTGTTCACCCAATGTTTCTGTCAAATTACTCTGTGTGGACTTTTAAAACCTGCCAATTTGTTGCATTTCCCAACAAAAAAAATATTTATTTTCAGTTAGCTCTGCCTCCTCCAATTCTTTCAGCATTTACTAGCTATTTGAAATAATCTGGTCCATTTTAACACTTCCTTACAAAAATCCTACACTTTCTATTGCATATTTGAGACCCATACAACTTTATTCAAATTGTTCTTTTCTGAAGATCCTTCCTTTCCTTTCATGTTTAATGATGATTTGTAACCTCTTCTGAATAATTATTGCAATATTTTATACACCATATCAATTATATATTTTTAAACAACATCTGTTCTATGCTAAACTAAACATCTCTCCCAGATGTGATGTTTTAGTCACCCTGCCTCTTTATCTTTACTTATATTCTGTTGTTACTCCCTGACAGGAAAAGTAGTCTCTAACCCACAGTCCAAACTTCTCTTTACCCTAATCCCACTCTGTTACTTTTCCCTCCCAAGTTATTTATTCCTAATATCAGTTTTCCTTTGTTAATCTACTCCATGAAATTCCATTCCTCTCTTACCTGTTTTTTGTACCCCTACCTGGAGGCATAACTATATGAAAAATATATACTTTGCATTATTTTTAATCCTAATGCAAATATATATCCAACCATAACCCTTTTTCCATATTTTGCATATGGGGTTGGGGTGTAATTTCAACAGTGACAATCATCTAAAGTCAAGGTACACACTGCTGGGTGGCAAGTCCTGCCATAGTATTTCTTCCACACCACACATACATGCTCACACCTGTGGCCAATGTAGAATGTGTAATCCTCCTACTGTATGTCTTTGGAATGTGGGAGGAAATTGGAGTACTCAGAGAAAACCCATGCAAATACAATGAGGCCATGTAGACTCCATGTAGAAGACACCCCAGCCAAGGATTGAACCAGGGAAGCTGTGAGAAATTGATAAATATCTCTCTCTATATTATTTATTTATTTATTTATTTATTTCCAGTTTGATGACTGGGGATGTCCACTGGGCTCAGGGAGCCCATTTTTAGTGGAGGCCCAGGGAGAAAAGCTCCATATTACAAAGTTTAGAGAAAAAATAATAAAAATACCCAAAACATCTGAAGACCATGCGATTCAACAGTAAAAATGATAAAATAAACAAAACCAAGTGTCAATCATGGCTGCTGCATAAAAAACGTTATTGTGAATCAACAGGATAAGTGCTTTCACACCAGGTAGTGTTTCATCAGATCCATAAAAGCAGCTAAAAACAAAACACTTTTATAGCAATATAAACCAATTATGCAATTAATTAAAATCATTGATGCAGCCTGCGTTTTTTTAGTAAAGGTTTTAAAGGGACTATAGCATTTAAACCAGGAGGCTTATGCACCTGGAATTTAGTAATCCATTTAGTCTCTTCCAATTCCAGTCTGTTGTATTAATCTCCTCTTCTTAAACCCATAGGTACCTCCAGCACCATAAATTCAAATGAGTGATCTGGGTTAAGGGAGATGTGCTTAGATAAAGCATTAGATAAATTCACTCTCCTGATATCACCGTGATGCTGCAGAATGCATTCTTTCAGCATTCGTAAAGTCTTCCCAGTGTAAAACGCTGTACAGCGTTTACATTTAGAAAGATAAACCAGCCCCTTAGATTTACAGTCTGCATAAAATCTAGCCTTAAAAAGCACATTCAAAAAAGCATGCTGAAATTCATTAACTTTGCAGATAAAAACACAGACTTTACAGATTCTACATGGAAAAGTGCCCACTCTATTAGAGGGTGGTACTACGGAATTAGCAGATTTATAACACAATTGCCTTTTTAAGGACATATTATTTTTAAACATGAATGATGGTTTTTCACCTACTATACTACTAACTTTCTCATCTGACAATAAAATGGGTCAGTGTTTACAAATAACATCACAAACCTGGTGAATATTGTTACCATATGTAAGGGGTAACCTAAGACGGCTATTACCCATCCCAACACGTACATCACCCATACATGAAGCAGTATCTATCCTATTAAAATATGGCTTTCCCCCTAGTGGCACGTAACATATCTGTGTCCATATGTATTCTCTGCACATCCTCCTTCCTATACCCTCTCATCATTAAATCATCTTTCAAAGCAGAAGCTGCTGCAGAGTATTCATTATCCTCTGTATGTAATCTAGACATATGCAAAAATTGCCCTTTGGCAATATTATTAAAAACATTCCTAGGATGCATACTCCTCTGATGCAACAAGGCATTTTTCCTGCAAGATTTCCAAAAAAGTGAGCTTTGAAGACATCCATCAACCAGTGTTATCCTTGTATCCAAAAAATCTATCGAGACATGAGAATAATTCATCTCAAACCTAAAACATTCATTATTAAGTTCTAGATATTGCACAAATTCAATTAAGGCATCAATCGTACCCTGCCATAAAATAAAAATATCATCTGCAAATCTCTTATAATATAAAAGGCATTGAGAGAATGCATGGCTAGATAGGACCAGCCTGGCCTCCCAGTACGCCAATACTAGATTGGTATAACTGTTCGCACAAGGGGTTCCCATTGCCACACCCTTCTTCTGCCTATAAGCAACATTATCAAACAGAAATATATTATTAAGCAAAACAATCTCCATCAATGACCCCAATAAGTCTGCATGCATCCTACTATATTCAGTATTAGTTGTTAAAAAAAATTTAAGGGAAGTTATTCCCATATCATGGGGTATGATAGTGAAAAGTGTTTGTATATCCATAGTAACTAATAATACATCCTTACGTAAATTGCCATAACTTCTAGTAAAAGCACCCAGTTTGCTCAGAAAGTGCTCAGTATCCTTTAACACAGCAGTAGCTTTTTCAAATGGTTTCTTAAGCTGACTTTCAATGTAAATAGAAACAAATTCCGTAACCCACCCTCTCCCTGATACTATAGGGCAGAAGGAAGGGCAGGTTAGAGATTTGTGAACTTTCAGAAGTCCATGAAAAATAGGCATAAGTAGTTCACTAACATGCATGAAATCATACAATTCCTTACTTATCAACTCATACATAAGCAATTCATATAGTGCATCTTGTACCCCTTTGATAACAGTCAATACCTTGGTTTGTGTAATCAATTCATATGTATCAACGTCACTAAGTAATTCATGCATGCTAGAGACATAAAAGTTACAATCCAAAATAACTGCTGCCCCACCCTTGTCAGCGGGGTGTATAATAATGTCATTATTTTATCATTATTATTATTATGTTACAAAGTTTAGATACAGATACAATATAGAAAAGAAGAACAATTTACAATTATGTTTCATGCTAGAGAGCAGGTGTAATTTCTTAGGTTCATGTTACCTTTAGATACAGTTATTAATGAACAATTTACAGTTACATTTCATGTTAGAGAGCAGGTGTATGTATATATATATATATATATATATATATATATATATATATATATATATATATATGGGTACCTATCAAACCATCGACAATTTAAAATAACGAAACTGACTCCACCGACAACTGAATTAACCGACAGCGCAAAAACGGATGTTTACAAGGTAAGGGATGTAACTCCGCTACTCATGCCTACCATGGTTGCATGACACTGCCACCCTTCTTAAACCATGGTAGGCTTGAGTAGCGAATTTACACCCCTTACCTTGTAAATGTCCGTTTTTGCGCTGTCGGTTACTTCAGTTGTTGGTGGAGTCAGTTTCGTTATTTTAAGTTGTCGATGGTTTGATAGGTACCCATATATATATATATATATATATATATATATATATATATATATATATATATATATATATATATATATATATATATATATATATATATATATATATATATGGTTCCACTTCATATAATTGAAAGCTCATAACATCTAATTGCAAAACAGAGAGACCAAATGATCAAAAACTCAAAACTTCTAAAACTCATAACATTGAATCTTACAACATCGAAAACTACAAAGCAAATATAAATAACATCCCACACACCTTTTACTATGTTTCTGTGGGGGGCAAGCCTCCCTGCACCCCCCCAAGTGGGGGGGGTCTCTGTCCTTTACACCCTCCCGTAAAATAAATATACCAACTCCGAGATAGCACTACAGTGGGAAACAGTTAATTTCCTAACCCCACTGTATCATGATCAGCATAAAGAATGTACACATAATGTCTAAATCAACACCTGTATTACCCAAACACACGTACACAGTGGCATAATAAACACTATATACAGAGTAACAGAATAAACTATAACATTTACATGTTTGATGATACACTACTCAATTTTATAGATTTTCTCATTTTTTTTTATTTTTCAAATACATTTGAATGAACTCCATAGTATTTATACATACCATCTTAAATAACTATGTACACTATTTACATTAGCCTGACACTATAACAGATCTTAATGTATACAGTTACTTTATAAGTATGTCCAATCCATTATCAGAGTGTCTGATCAATTATTGTATAGTGTCAATGAACGATAAGACTTTTCCCCAAGGGTTGTTGATAAATGGCTTTGGATAAATTCTTAGTACTTTAATTTTAATTTCCAATAATGTTGTGGTCTTCAGTAGGCTGTAGAAGTCTTCCAAAGTTGGTATTGTTTGTATTCCAACTTCTTGTTATACACTTCCTTGAAATTGCAAGTATAGTCCATACTAGATACATGTTTGACCTGTCCAAATGAGGACAAGAGCTTTAGTTAAATAAAATGATTCATTAAATAAAGATTGTAGAAAGTTATTAATACTATTCCAAAATGGCTTAATTTTAACACAATCAAAGAAAATGTGGCTCCAGTCTGCATTGTGCACTTGCTCACATCTCCAACATATTCCTTTTATGGAAGAACTAATTTTACTGATTCTGTCTGGGGTTAAGAATGCTCTGTGCAAGCATTTCCAATTAAAGACTTTCCAGTACTGTGTAAAGGATGTATATTTTATCAATAATAAGATATTTCTTTTAATATCTTCAGTTAAGTGTATTGAGTGTCATTTTGTTATATATTTCCAATATGAGTTTTTTGGGTGTTGTTTTATAGTTTATCAATATTTTATAAAATTTTGAAATACTATTTCCCATGTCAAAGTCATTATATATGATTTCATATATATATATATATATATTATTTTTTCATAAATTTAGGTATCTCTTTAAATGAAGAATTGTTAATTATTCTACTTAAATCTTGCAAATATGACAGAATACTATGTAAAGTTAGCCAGTCCTGTTGTGGAATTTTGTATATTGGTTTTATTACTTGCATATCTAAAACTACTAGTTCTTTGATGCATTGGTGCCACAAACAAATTATTTCTGTTCCCAGAAATTAATAATTTCTCTATATATTTATGTGGAAAGTTCATTGTGACTATAAATAGTGTTAAAAGATCAAACCAGGTTTTTAAATCTATATTTGCATTAATAATTTTCTTAAATGAGTCAATGTAATAATTAATCATATGAGTTGTAGTGGATTTAGTTATGTTATATTGCATACTAATACATAATATATGCCATGGTAAATTGTTTTTATCTATTTGAATTTTTTTTGAAAATCAAATTCATTTATTGATATTACAGTTAGTAGTTCTTTCCAATTTGCAGAGTAATTTGGACTTATCCAATCTGAGTTTATTTTAGATATTGATGCTTTTATATATGTTTCTATATCAGGGAAGTTTAATCCTCCCTGTTTCCATGGTCTGATATGATGTATTAAAGCTATTCTGTTTTTTTTTTGGGAAACCATAAAACATTTTATTAGGCATGAATTTATTTCTTTAAGTATATTCCTTTCTGGTAATAGTTGTATTGCCAAGGCTATATATAGGATCTTGGCCAGTAAAACCATTTTTATTAACTGTAGTCAATCTTCAAATTTTAATATTATTTTGTTCCATTTTTCCACATAGATTTTAATTGTGTTGATGATATTATTGTAGTTTTTGAGACTAATTCATTATCATTGCATAACTCAATCCCTAGATATTTTAAGGTAGATTTTTGTTTACCTATGATGTGATCCCCCTTAATCTGCAGTTCATTTTTTTATTTAAAAATAAAAATATTGATTTATTGAAATGGAGTCCTGAAGTCATGCGAATTTTGTCAATTAATATATCTAATTCTTCTAATGTCTCTTTTTATTAGATAATGTTAGTAATATGTCATCAGCAAATAGCATTACTTTAGAAATGTATTGTTCATAAACGTCTATTCCTTTGATTTTTATATTGTTACAAATTGACTCTGCCAATATTTCAATAGCCAGAGCAAATAGAATCGGTGACACGGGACATCCTTGTTTAGTGCCTTTTGTTATATGTATAGATTCAGAGATAAAAGGACCTAACTTGACATACAGTAAATTATGTGTGTGTGTGTGTGTGTGTGTGTGTGTGTGTGTGTGTGTGTGTGTGTGTGTGTGTATATATATATATATATATATATATATATATATATATATATAAATATATATATATATATATATATATATATATATATATATATATATATATATATATATATATATATATATATATATATATATATTCTTTAGGAGATGAGCAAAGGATGCAGGAAATTCAAATAGCATTAGGATTTTGAATAAATAGTCCCAATTTAGGGAATCAAATGCTTTCTCTATATCTAAGCCAATGAGTGTTTCTTTATTTTCTTTTTTAACATAATCTATAAGAGACGTTATCATTTTAATATTGTCATGTGTGTGTCTATGATATATATAAATACAGTTTGATCACTATTTATTGTTTTGGATAGTGGTATTTTCATTATGTTAGTTAATATTGTCATGAATATCTTATAGTCATTATTTAATAATGATACAGGTCTATATGAGGTATAGAGGTTTGAGGATTTGTTTTCCTTTAGGATTGGTATGATTAAAGAATATCTCCAAGAGGGTGGTATTAACGCTTGTTACTGAATTTCTAATAGAGTTTTATGGAAGTGGGATAGTATCTTTGAAGGAAAAAGTTTATATATTTCCATAATTATGCCATCTATACTTAGAGCTTTATTAATTGTACCCTCTTTTATTGTATCTGTAATTTCTTTGTAGGATATGGGTGCTTGAAGATCTAGTTTTAATTTTTCTTGTATTTCTTTTTATATTAGAACATTTTTCATCTAGATTTAATTGATCGATATGTATATTTTTATTTTGGAAGTGTTCCATATAGTGATTTCTATAGGCATCAAGAATGTCACCTATATCAGAGACATTTTTTCCTTTCTTTTCATGGAAGATACTTTTAATGTTATTAGCTTTTGATTTTATTTTGATTATTGTGGATAAATTATGTAAATATATGAGAGAAGTGGATAAGGTATTCATTTTTAGTTTTTCTAAAGCTAAACTGGTTTTATATATTAGAATTTCATTGTATTTATTGTTTAATACTTCTATTTTCTTTTTCATCTCCAAATGATTTTGATTTTTTCAGCTTTTACTGACAAAAGTTTGGATTGTAAATGTAATAATTCAGGATCCCATCTCTGATTTTTACACCAAGTTAGGGTTTTATCATATATGTAAGCTTTTAATGAGTCCCATTTCATTGTTTTATTTATCTCTGTGGTATAATTAATATCTAAGAAGAACTGTAATTCAGATAATAACCAGGGTTTGAATGCTTTAATTTTAGTTATATATGCTGGAATTCTGGAGTTAAAGATTAATGGTTTGTACCCATTTTGAAGTTTTAGTATCAGTGAATTGTAATCTGAAAAGGGGCAGGGACTGATTGAGAAATTAATGATTTTAGAGTGTAAGTCATGGGCAGCAAATATTTTATCTATTCTAGTTTGGATACCAAATATGTGATCTTGATGGGAAAACAACAAATATTTATCTTTGTTAAATTTGAAAGTATCTTCAATATGAAATGATTCTACCCACTTGTTTAAAGCTTTTGATACAGCAGATGTATGCAGCAGTCTTTTATTTGTAGTTTCAGAAATATCAAATATATAGTTAAAATCTCCTCCTAATATTAAACTGTCTTTGGGGTTGGGAGGGTGGCCTAATGGTTAAGGTGTTTGCCTTACAAACACAAGGTGCAGGGTTTGAGGCTCACAATGGATAATTGGCTAGGCTTAAAATGGCTCACAAGGGCAGTTAGCTTAATACTAATCTATGAACCTATAAACCTTTATAATTATTGGAAATAAAATCCAACTGTTTTTTAACAGTTCCTGTTCCAGCATCTGGGAACCAGTATAGATTGGCTAGGGTCCATATTCTGTTATTATATTAACTATTACTAATGCCATAAAGGCTTCTTTATCTTCATACTTATAATTAATTTCTGGGCTAATCACATTTGTTTTCTATAAAATTGTTACCCCTTTTGTCTTGCGCCAATATCATATATTCCTTAGGATTCCATTTGTAATTGTCATTTGTTTTGAAATTAGTTTCTTAAAGGAAGACAATGTGTGCTTTGTTCAGTTTTAAATATTTCAAAAGATTTGATCTCTTGCTATATTGTTTAAGCCACTGGTATTTAAAGATAATAAAGTTAAATCCATCTTAGGTTATTTAGACTATGTAGTTTTTGTTTTATTGTGACTATTAAACATTTTCCTCTGATAACTATAAAGTATATGTTTGAGCTTTTAAAGGAAATTATCAGTTTTATACTTTGAGTATTTACCAATAAAGTAATGTTTTGTCAGGCATACTGAAAATGTTCTTGTGAAACACATTTAAATTAATACATGTTAACAAAACTAAGATCCACACTAGCCATGGAATGAAAATCATTCCTAATCTGATGGATAAACCTAAATCCATCAGATTATCATTCATACCTTGACAATCCAGAACATCTGAGCTCCATAAATTGAATTATTATATGGAGAATATTTGTAATAGGAATAAGCAGTATTTCTATTATTTTGAACAGATATAGTACTATTGTAGATTAGGCAGAATTCTAATACAATATAAATGTCTATTTATTGTATAAGCAATTAATATTTACATGAAAGATAGATTACAAGCAATTCAATCATAGTAAAGTAGGATGTATCATATTTAAAACCTCAGTAAAAGATTATAGTACACAGTTATTTAACATAGTCACCCTTATTGATGAAGTCTTTCAAAACGTATTACTTAATATAAATAGATGGTAATCATATTTATACCTAATGTTTATAATACAATGTATTTTACTGGATATATCAGAAGTTATATTTCATTGTCTGCCAGCATTTAAGTAATGTTTGTTGCTAACTTACTTAAAGCATCAAGTTTGTTTTATGTGAACATTGATGAAAGATAATGCATTTTAATTATCAGTGCATCCCCCATTTCCTATACATAAGGATTTTCAAATCTGTCATTTCTTATTATAAAATGCGTGAAATTATAAGTTAAAAACAAAAAAAAAATCACATTGTGATTAATGATTACAAATTCACTTTCCATATTTATAAATTGCCATTTTATGGCATATACTGAAAGTTTTTAGATTTAAATGGCAAAATTCTATTTTGTATAATCAGCAAACGTTAAACTGAGTGATTATTGTCAATTTAATACTATTTGTTCGGAATGTGATTGTTACACTCTGTGACATTCCTAGTTCAGGCTTCTATTGTTTCCCTTGAACAACTTTGCCAATTTGATGTCATGGATAAAACATTAGTGACCTTGGTAGCAGCTTGAGTATTATGTAGGGTCAAGATGGGTTACAAAACCACACTTTAAGTTAAAGCAGTTATATGACTTGTTATGCACATTTGCTTATATGAGAAAATCATCATGTTTCCCCATGATGTTCAATATAGTTATGTCATTTACGACAAGTTAAAACAGTAGTGTTATTATGCACAAGCCCGTGTTATTAAACTGTCTATTGTCAATTTAATACTATTTGTTCAGAATATGATTCATTCTGTGGCATTTCAAGTTCAGGCTTCTATTGTTTCTCTTGAACAACTTTGCCAGTTTGATGCCCTGTATAAAGCATTAGTTACCTTGGTAACTGCTTAAGTATTATATATGGTCAAGATGGGTTACAAAAACTACAATTCAAGTTAAAGCAATTACATGACTTGTTATGCATATTTACTTATATAAGAAAATCATCATGCTTTCCCTTGATGTTTAATGTAGTGTATGTCATTTATGGCAAGTTAAGACAGTAGTGTTATTATACACAAGCCAATGTTATTAAATCATGTCTTTAATATCTAAATTCAGCAGACTGCTACATCTTATATGATGATTATATATTTTATATCTATATTTACTAAAATCATACATTACATAACTATTGTGTGTGTGTGTGTGTGTGTGTGTGTGTATGTGTGTGTGTTTGGCGGTTGCTTAGTTATTTGAGAGACCACAAGCTGTAATGCTTATTCTTATTATTAGCTGCTTCCAAGCATGTTTATACAGTCCATAGACTTTTAATTATGAGACCCTTCTAGTTTCTTATTGGTTATAAGTATATTTCCATCCTTACATACACACATATCAAAATTTCAAGCACGGGCAACAATGACCATCCAGTTTTGCCTTCTGTGTTGTTAACTCAAGGTTCCCTTAATTTGAACTGTTAATAGCAGCAGTCTGCATTTAAAGTGGAACAGCCTTACAAGACTTTCTGCAAGTATATAGAGCTGAGTATATTTTTCTGTATTTTCTGTATTATAGAGCTAAATTGTTGCTTATATATCTGTTGTCTTAGTGTTCTGCAAATATACAGAGATCAGTATATATTTTTTTGGTTTTATAATTTGCACTCTGATTCCTCACATCTCTGTTGAAACCCCCCCCCCCCATTGTGGTTTCTGTTGCTTCTGTGTTGTTAACTCAATGTTCCCTTAATTTGAACTGTTAATAGCAGCAGTCTGCATTTAAAGTGGAACAGCCTTACAAGACTTTCTGCAAGTATATAGAGCTGAGTATATTTTTCTGTATTTTCTGAATTATAGAGCTAAATTGTTGCTTATATATCTGTTGTCTTAGTGTTCTGCAAATATACAGAGATCAGTATATATTTTTTGGGTTTTATAATTTGCACTCTGATTCCTCACATCTCTGTTGAAACTTTTCCCCACCCCACCTTCCCTGTTCTGGTAGTAGTTTAAATTTGGTGGCTTTTGCAGTGCCCGCCCCCCTGTAGATTTGATCTAGGACACTCCCCCAGTCCCATCTCTTTACCGCATTCTACCTAATAAACCCTTTCTGCACTTGCTTTTAGTCATTTTTAATTTAATTACATTTTTTCAAACTGTGTGTGGACTAATATTGCTACATACTCAAGTGTGCCAGCTTGCACTGCATGTGAATTGTTTTTACTACTGTTGTTGCTACTTTTCTGAAAAAAAAATTGTAAGCCTGTTTCCTACCTTTCCTGTAATTAGTGTTCCATATACAGATTTGCTGTATCCAGGACTATTTGTAAGCTTCTGAGCCCCCAAGCCTTTCTGTGTTGGAGGGAAGCCTTCTAGCTTATTAGTGGGAGTGGTAAGCTCTAGGTAACCTGTCTACCTCATAAGGAGTGGTTCTGGCCCAGAATTTGTAGTTATTGGCCTTTTGGGTGGTCATCCATCTCTCTCAACTTTCTGATTTGAAGGTCTGCATTTGCACTTGTTTCTGTCCTGTAACTCATGGGCCCATCAGATTTGCTCAATCAAAAAAAAAAAAAAAAAAAAATCTGCTTTTACTGTATTTGTGTTTCTTCCTACTTTATTTTGCTTTTGCGTCATCTTAAAAGTACTCAATTGTATTTATTACTGCTTGGTGTAACTCATTCTAAGCCTTTTAGTTTAAGCACTTGGGCTTCAGACCAGTTGTTTTACATTAGGAAGGTTTGTGGTCTGCACTGTGGTGGCAGGACAGGTAGCTTACATCCTTCTAAGTTGGGAACTGCTGATTGAGGGCTCAGTGTCTGTTATTCTAAAAGTGTATTAATTCTATTTTAAGCACTTGGGCCTCAGGCCAGTTATTTTACATTAAAAGCGTTCGTGGTCTGCACTCTTGTGGGAGGAGAGGCTGGACTCTGCCCTTCTAGCTGGGAATTTCTGGTTAAAGGCTTATAGTGCCTGCATATCTAAACTGCTTCTTACTGAAATTGGTACACCTTATTTGATGTAGCATAGCCTAGATCCAGGCCTGCTGAATCTAGCTTTGTTTGTATAACCTGAGCACTAATCCAGGCATTTTTTAAAGTATTCAATTGTATTTATTACTGCTTGGTAGTAACTTGATTAAAGTGTAGCTATCATTCTAAGTCTTTTGGATAAAGCACTTGGGCTTCAGACCAGTTGTTTTACATTAGGAAGGTTTGTGGCCTAGACTGTGGTGGCAGGACAGGTAGCTTACATCCTTCTAAGTTGGGAACTGCTGATTGAGGGCTCAGTGTCTGTTATTCTAAAAGTGTATTAATTCTGGTTTAAGCACTTGGGCTTCACGCCAGTTGTTTTACATTAAGAAGGTTTGTGGTCTGCACTGTAGTGGCAGAACAGGTAGCTTACATCCTTCTAAGTTGGGAACTGCTGATTGAGGGCTCAGTGTCTGTTATTCTAAAAGTGTATTAATTCTGGTTTAAGCACTTGGGCTTCAGGCCAGTTATTTTACATTAAAATGGTTTGTGGTCTGCACTCTTGTGGGAGGAGAGGCTGGACTCTGCCCTTCTGAGCTGGGAATTTCTGGTTAAAGGCTTATAGTGCCTGCATATTTGAACTGTTTCTTACTGAAATTGGTACTCCTTGTTTGCTGTAGCATAGACTAGATCCAGGCCTGCTGAATCTAGCTTTATTTGTATGCTGCTTGTTTGTTTGCTTGTTATTTCCCTGAAACGCTAATTCCACCTAAAACGTTTCACTTGAAAGAAGGTTACTGTTTGTCATTTTTGCATTTAAGTTACCTGAAACACATTGCATTTAAGTTACCTGGCACTTGCTCACTAAAGCAATTATATAAGTCAGCACTAAAATATTAAAAGCACTACACCCTCACAAACTCCCCTTGAGTACCTCATTCCCCACTGGCCCTTTTTATTCAATTATAAAGGAATTCCCAATACTATTCTAGCATGTCCAAAGGTCAGTTGTCAATCTCCTCTCCGGTCCAGCTGGTGAATCTGGGAATCTTGAGGCAATGTTACAAGTGCCTCATGTACACAGACAACCCTCTCCTCCTCCCAACAAATTCCAACACATGTGAGAGATGCAACCATATAGCCATACTGGAGGCTAAGCTCTCTCAACTCAGTACTGGCAAAACCAGTCAGGAGAAGGAAACCACACTCACTACAAATCCAGTCTCACATAGGCCTACCATGACAGCAAACCAAACACATAAACACACAAAAACATACTCGGAGGCTCTAAATAAAAATCTGCCTAAGCAACAGAGACCTCCAAAGCAGACACCCAAGCAACCGCTACCCCAAAACAAAACACGTACAACACATAGCTCACAAAGCCAGTGTGCCGAACAGTCACAGCCCTTAAGGCTAAACAACACACCTGATACACTTGTAATAGGTGACTCTATCGTCAGGCACACTGACATCCTGCTCACTAGGCTGAACAAGGAGAAGGTCACGGTGAGCTGCCTGTCGGTGCTAGGATCCGCCACATAACACAAGCACTCAGGTCACTCCAAGGCAAGTACAAATATGACTCAGTCATTGTCCATGCTGGTGTGAATGACCTGAGGCATATCTCCCTGGACTACATGAAAAGAGACATAGACGAGCTCTCTGAGCATGTAACCCAGGCCGGTATGACCCTGACCTTGAGTAGCATCTTACCCTCACCAAGAATGATGCCACAATATGAAGACAAGATGATCAATTTCAACAATTGGCTTAAGTATCGGTGTCATTCAAAGGGGATCCAATGCCTGTCAGCCTGGGATGACATGCTCAACAAGCCACGATGCTTCGCTAGGGACGGCTTGCACCTGTCACCCCTGGGCTTTCGGATATTGGCAAAGGCTCTTGTTACCCCCATAGTGCCTTTTTTAGGCAAGGCTCAAAAGACATACCCACCTCCATAGGTATCACAAGGGATAAGAAACTAAGAGTAATGCTACTCAATGCCAGAAGTCTAAACCTCAAGATGCATGCACTCGAAACTCTCCTTAGCATGGAGAACATCGATATCTGTGCAGTAACAGAAACCTGGTTCAAGGCTCCAGAGAGCACCCCAGCACTACCAGGTTATACCTCATACCATGCTTTTTGGCCCCAAAACTTGGACCATACCACAAAAGGAGGGGGAGTATCAGTTTTCGTCAAAGATACCCACACCTCCAGATTGGTGGCACAGCACAAAGCATCAGAGACTATCCATGTGCAACTAACAGTGGGTAATACTGCCATCCAGTTTATAGCCTGCTACAGACCACCCTCCCAAACCCAGGAACCCCACTCGGCCTTCCTGAGAACACTGGAAAATATGAAGGTCTCTCCAAACACCATTATATTGGGTGACTTCAACTACCCAAACATTGACTGGGAGCATTACTCTAGCTCCAACACCCTAGCCCAAAGGTTCCTATAATTTATAAACTCAAATGCTATGGAACAACTTGTTACCACTCCCACAAGAGGGGAAAACATACTGGACCTGATCATCACCAACATGGGGACTCTATGCTCAAGACCAGAAGTGTATCCCTCACTGGTAAGATCAGACCATAAACTAATCTCACTGGATATTCACATCCCGACTCCACCCCATGCCCTGAAAACCACAGTGAAAATACAGCCCAGACCACAGAATCCTTTATAAATGCATTCTATGAACACCTTCATGAATGCATGGATCATGCAATCCCAAATAAAACCAAGACCCAATCCTCCAAAGGCAGACGTCCTGTCTGGTGGACCCCAGCCATAAACAAAGTATACAATAGAAGGAGGAAGCTACTACATGATAGAGCAAAATCCCAAAAAGGGAAGGCATCTCTGATCAGTATTAGCAAAAAACTACAGGCACTCATAAAATCGTCTAAGGCCAGCTTCGAGAGAAAAATTTCACAGGACACTAAGGATAATCACATGGCTTTCTTTAGTTATGTTAGGAACCTGGGTGGGAATTCCCAGATATGCTCAGAATTAGTCCAAAATGACAAAAAAATACACTGAACCCACAGACATCTTGATGAGTGGATGGGAGATCGTAGGTTTACCCTGGGTATCACTTCTGTGTCACTGTTAGACAGAGGCACAGTATACTAACCTCAAAAAAGGGCATAGCAAAATTCATTTAAAATGGGTGGCGAAAGCCAAACACACTCTGGCTAGGCTTATAAATGCCCTAGGGCAGATAGCCTAGTATGAACCTATGAACCTATGAACCTATGAACTAGTTCATGTAGTGTGTTTCCAGGCTGTTCTTAAAATATCCAAACCAGTAGTTGTCCTGTTCCATTTTACCAGCCTGTTCCATGCAGTGGCCACTCTGTCAATGAACCACTCAACACACCTTCCATTCCCACAGATCTTTCCATGAAGGAAATCTGATGACTCTCTAGCACTTCCTTGCAATCCCAAACACCCTTAAAATCAGCTATCCCCATATACCCAACACGTCCAAGCAAGCTCACCTCCCAGACCACTGCAAAGGGTACTGCACAAGACCAAGTGCTCTTAGTCTTCCACAATAACCCAGACTTACACCCTTATGCAAGTCCTTAATGTGTTTGGACCAAAATACATTTTTAAATATAAAATTGTGGTTATTATTATTATTATTATTGTTATCAATAATCAACTTAATGAGCTAATAAAAGTGTTGGGAGACCATCAATATGTGTACATGTGGTTTAAAACAGCCCTTTTATTTTACATATATATATATATATATATATATATATATATATATATATATATATACATATATATATATATATATATATATATATATATATATATATATATATATATATATATATATATATATATATATATATATATATATATATATATATATACATATATATATATTTTTTTTTTACACCAAAAACTTCATTGCCAAGAATCATCTTGGAGGATCCTCAGAGCCTTTAAGCATTATCTTCAAACCATCTCCATTACCATAGCAACCTGGGAGCATCTGTTTCTGTTAGTGTGTCTGTGTACTGCATACCAGAGGCTCGCTATGCACCTGAAGCAAAGCTTCAGTATACTGCAACTTCAAGCCTAAATTCCCTCCCTTTCAGCGAGGCAGTAGCCAGGAAAACAAGGGAGAGCAAACAGATTAAAAAAAAACTCCCAACAAGCCATCACAACAAGAGATAACACATTCTTCCAGCCTTCCCACCTCTCACTCAGGAGATGTATAAACAAACTATTCTCTTCTAAAATATCCCAAATCACAGTTTTATCCATCCCCTGGATCCAGGCTAAAACAGCAAATGTCTCTTCCTAATATGCAAGCATCAGTAAACCTCGATCACAAGCTGCATCCCACAGCTTCCCAGAGATGAAAACGACAACATAAAAAAGCTGTCAGACACAGCTGCAGCCACCCACACCATGTCAGGCTTAATCAAACAGCACTCAAAGCTATGATACTTGCCATAATTGATATTAACTGTGTTTAGACAGAATAATAATGACATTTGTACTAGCTGCCAGACACAGCTGCATCCGCGTACTCCATATCAGGATTGATCAAATAGCACTCGAGGCTATTATACCTGCCATAATTGATATTAACTATGTTTAGACAGAATAATAATGACATTTGTACTAGCTGCCAGACACTGGTGCATCCATGCACACCATATCAGGATTGATCAAACAGCACTCATAGCTGTGATACCTGCCATAATTGATATTAACTATATTTAGACAGAATAATGATGACATTTGTACTAAGAGCTTGCTACTATTATTTGACCAGGATATAAATGAGATTTCTAAATCATACTTTAACTGAAGAAGGCATTAGTTTCCATGACAGCATTTTTTTTTCAAAACACTCTCCTGTTACTGCTATTATATATGATGTTAATTTGTTACATTTGAGTCTGAACTCTGATGAATGGTACCTTGTTGAATTAGTTAATTTGTTGTTTGTCTTTTGGCTTTTCCCAGTAAGGGGTTGCCACAGCAGAACTCCGGTCCACTAATGATTGGCAGTAGATTTTTATGAAGTGCCGTGGTGCCAGCTCGATGCCCAACCTTCAATGAAGGCACACCCATTTATGCACGCATGTCTTTCGAACACTACCCAACCGCAGTGAGGACATGCAGACTCCACACAGAAGGCACTCCCAAGCCCAGCCGAGAATCGAACGGGAGAACCTCTTGCTGTGAGGTAACAACGCTACCGCCGTACCAAATTATTATAAGTAAAATCAATGAAAAATGAACAAGATAAATATTCCATTGAGTTCAAGTAGGGAATAGAAATGTCCATGTTTGTATTATATGTTGCTTTGTTTGGCTTATATATAATGTAAATAGTAGCCCATCTTGACCTACCTTTGTTTGTGAAAAATTATTGGACTCTTTGAACATTCTGAGTAAATCATTACTGTTTCTCAGTTGTTTAAGAAACCCTCTTTTTTTTAAATAAAAACAGATGACAAGTGATGGACCATATCAGCTAATACTTTGAGAGATGTAGTTTTAAGAGTTAAAACATAAAAAACATAACATTACTGTTTCTCAGTTGTTTAAGAAACCCTCATTTTTTTTAAATAAAAACAGATGACAAGTGATGTACCATATCAGATGATACTTTGAGAGATGTAGTTTTAAGAGTTAAAACATAAAAAACTCTTAACTAAACTTAAACCCACCAAATTAGCAGCAGACAACCTCCCAAGTGAATACCTACAAATCGCAGCTGATGCTCTGGCCTACCCATCCATCTTGATTAACTTGATCTCTGTCAGAAAGTTACGTTCCCACACTGTGGAAAGTATCACATATAATTCCCCCTCCACAAAGGCAGACCCTCCACAGAACTAACCAATTACCGCCCCATAGCTATTCTCTCTCCACTCTCCAAAATACTAGAGAGATACATACACTCTCAGGTCTCAGACTACCTCCTTACTAACAACCTCCTTTCCAATACTCAGCATGGTTTCCGACCAAACCATAGCACCACCACTGCCTTACTCTCCTTTACTAACACTATCCTTCAGCATAAAAACAATGACTATCTCTCCTCTGCTACTTTCCTAGACCTGTCTAAAGCATTTGACATGGTCCCACACAAACAACTTAACTCTGTCCTCAATAACCTATCCTCCTCACAATCAGTCACCAACTGGTTTCAGAGTTACCTGTCTGACCGCCAACAATCTGTTGTATGGCAGAATGACATATCTCCCCAACTACCTGTCTCCATAGGGGTTCCCCAAGGATCCATCCTTGGACTCCTACTCTTCTCTGTTTTCACAAATAATCTAGCCTCTGCCTCCAAACATGACACACTCATACAATACACAGATGACTCAACCATCATCTGCTCAGCCCTGTCCCTACCCAAACTGCAAAAAGTCACACAGGAAGCCTTTTCTTCTGTTGAAACTTGGTTATCCGATGCCCAATTAATACTCAACCCAAACAAAACTAAACTACTCATCTTCCAACCCACCAAACATACTCAAAACAACTCTCACTTTAACATCACAGCAAAAGACAACACCACTATATACCCAACTGAACACACCAAATTGCTAGGAGTGGAAATAGACAATAAACTAAAATTTGACATTCACATATCCATGACCATAAAAAAAGTCCACAAAAAATAGGAGCGTTATACAGAAATAAGCAACTTCTCACCAAAGCAGCAAAGATTTCAATAGCAAATTCCCACCTTATCTCCACACTACTTTATGCCTCTCCAATATATGCCAACCTAAGGCAATGTGATCTAAACAAGCTAGAGACCTGCTACAACAAAATCGCCAAATTCGCCACAGAGGCATCCTACCGTAGTCACCACTGTCTCTCACTTGCTGAACAGGGCTGGCTTGAACTCCCTCACCTCCTTCAATGGTATCAACTCCCACTCGCCCACAAACTAGTAAACCATCCACTAAATGTCCCATCCCTCCAGAATCTACTCCAACCCTATTGCACCACCAGACCACTAAGATCCAGCAACAAAAATCACTTGCAGATCACTAAAGTCAATCCCCGGGATTCATGAAGCTTGCGCCAGGTGCAGGCGTAGCGTAGGCAGTATAATGCCGAATATGGCTGCCGAGCGATTCAGGTACTATCCAATTCCACGTGCACTACCAGCATACGCCAGATCTGTGCAGCCCTCGGCTTAGGTATGCTAATCACCCCATGCACAGTGCTGCACCATGCAAATGAAGGTACATAGCGATTCATGAAGTGATGCAGGCGTAGGTTAAGCCCACAGAAATGTAAACCTAAAAAACACAGTTTACATTTTTCCAAACAGAACATCGGAGCTATGAAAGTGGAACAGACTCATGTATTACAAAGTTAACATGTGCCAATGGCTAAATATACAGCCAATGGCATAAGAAAAGATGCACAACACCTACAAAACAACATTTAATGTCATGTCCACAGTAACGCAAAGTACAACTGCAGGGCATGTGTGCACAAACAGGAATACAAAGAAAATATATACAAATGTCATAAAATCGCAATGTAATACAAATCATGATTTCACCATAATACTCAATGGTATGCATAGTACACCACAACCAAGCTGCAAGGGTTGTTAAGGGTCTGTGACAGTGTTCAGCATGGTAACTAGGAATTAGTAGTCGATGCCATACAAATGAGGCAAGTAATAGTGAATCGCAAACGCCCCACCGGACTAAGGATGTACCATATGGCATAGCGCTACAACACCAAGGAGTGGTTTAGAGGTGTGCCACCGTAGCTGTAAGCACATTGGAGCAATGCAAATCAGGCCTGGCCGTTAGGTTCATAGGTTCATAGGTTCATACTAGGCTATCTGCCGGGGCCGCTAGCCCATCGTTTTGTATTATTTTGCTGTGCCTCTGTCGAGCAGTGACACTGAGGTAATCCCTGGGATCTCCCATCCATTGGTCAAGATTTCTCTTGAACAAGGCCAGCGAGCTGCCTCACATGTACCGGGATTTTGTTCCACAGCATAGGGAGTCTTTGGGTGATGAATCTATCCCTCCAGCACGTCCTATTAATAGCCGTGTCAGCCTTGTGGCTCTGATGGATCTAGATTTTTGAGGTGAAGCATATTCATCAAATCTGGGTTTGACAGGTCACCTCTGAAGTTCTTTCAGTCGGGCAGCATAGGACAGATTTTGAGACCCTTTATCCTTTTGGTGAGGAACTTTGTGGCCTCTCCAGCTGCGGTCAGATGCATTCATGGGGCATTGTACTCAATCATTGGTCGGTGATGGAGACTATGACCTCCCTTGATCTAGATGAGAATCCTTCATGATAAGGTGGGCAATGTAGAAGGTCTTCCTAACTACTTTATGATAACTTCTTCTGTGCTCAGTGGATTGCCACCTATTTGGTAGCTAGGGTTTGTTTTTCTGGCACCAGTTATCCATTTCTGTGAGACCCTTCTGAAGGATATCTGTGTCAGATGTGTTTTTGCAGTCATTGTGTTTGCAGATGCCAAAGACAGGCTTTGAGTCTGACGTTTTTCAATTAGCCAGATCGAGGTAGGCTGTATGGACTGCTTCCTCATCAATGGCTTTGGTGACTGTTTTGAAAAAGCAACCAAGTTTAAAGGCATGATCTGCCTTGACAAAGCCAAACTGGGTGGATCCAAAGTCTGCAAATTCCTGTCTTTATTTATGAGGTCCATTATGATCCTCTCCATGGCTTTGCAGATAAGGCTTGTCAAGTGGAGGCACCGCTTTGTGAAGTGGTACCACAGTTGCAGATCCAGAGGTAAGACTTTGATTAAACAGCTGTCCTAGCTGTGGGTTTAATTCCTCATTGAGTTCATGGACACAGCCGGGACACCATCAGGTCCCATGGATGCTGTGTTTTCTGGAGATGTTTGGGGCTGCAATTGTTTGGTATAGATATCTCTCCTTTGGGGTTTGCACTGAACCTGTCAGCCAGTATGTTGGCAATGTCTGTAGGATAATCTTTTGAACTAGCTCTGAGCATATCTGGGAGTCAGGTTTCTAAATATAGCTAAAGAAGGCCTTATGATTGTCTTTTCTTTAGCTATTTTTTCTCAGAAATTTGCTTTGGATGATTTTATGAGAGCTCTAAGTTTTTTGAGTATAGTGATCATTTTTCTATCTTGTAGTAGTTTTGTTGTAGAGTTTGTTTATGGCTGGGGTCCACCAGACTGGAGTCTTTGCCTTATCCATGCAGTCCTGCAGGTGCTGGTAGAAGGCATTTAGTACTGTTTTGGGGCCTTAAAGGAGACACTACCACACTAAAGTGTGAAGTGAAGAAGCTTTTTTGAGAAGTTGGTTACTGTGGTCTTTTTATTTCAGGTGGGTGGGGGACGGGACCCAGCGAGATTAGTTTGTGGTCTGATCTCACCAGTGGGGTACACCTCTGAACATTGTGCTCCCATGTTCGTGATGATGAGATCAAGTATGTTATCTCTTGTGGGGATGGTGACTAGTTGTTCCATGGCATTTGAGTTTATGAATTCCAGGAACTTTGGGCTAGGGTGTTTGGGCTTGAGTAGTGTTCCCAGTCTATATTAGGGTAATTGAAGTCACCTAGTATGATGGTGTTTGGTGATACATTTATCCCTCTAGTGTTTTCAGGAAGGCCATGTGAGTTCCTGAGTTTGTGAGGGTGGCCTGTAACATGCTACAATTTGCAGAGCAGTCTTGCCTATGGTTAATTGCACCTGGATGGTCTCCGATGCATAGTCTTGAGGTGTGGGTGTCCTTGATGAATATGGATACCTATTGTCCAGATTTTGGGGCCGGAACGATGATATGAGGTAAAACCTGATAGCTGGGGTGCTCTCAGGAGCCTTGAACCAGGTTTCTGTCACAGCACAGACATCGATGTTCTCCATACTGAGAAGGGCCTCGAAAAGTGCGTGCATTTTGAGATTTAGACTTCTGGCATTGAGCAGCATTACCCTTAGTTTTTCCTTTTGTGTTCTAGGGTGGTAGGTTTAGAATTTGAGCCTTGCCTAAAAGGCACTATGGGGTGGCAAGAGCCTTTGCCAATATCCGAATCCCAGGGTGACAGGTGCAAGGCGTGGCTTGTCCAGCATGTCATCCCAGGCAGACAGACACTGGATCCCCTTTGAATGACACCAGTGTTTAAGCCAATTGTTAAAGCTGATCATCTTATCTCTGTATTGTGGCATCTTATCTCTGTATTGCTAATCAAAGCTGCAGGACAGGGGTGGGGAGGTAGGTATAGCATTGTTTAGCTGAGAGCACATATGGTGGCCGAAAGCGCATGTGTACAGGGATGAAAACGTGCCCGAAACCCGGTAAGCAGACACACGCGCCACACACCATAGCTCAAACAGGAAGGTCAGGGGAAGAAAATAAGGAAATGCCGCAGTAGGGTAATTGGGGTACAACTGAGCAATTAACACCTATTAACTCACAGTGGGCAATCAACGGCAGCTGACAAGTCTGCTTGCAGAAACCTGCAAAACAGGATAGGGGAGGTGTCGGATTGCAAAGAAAAGAGAACTGTCATAGCAGAGCAAAGCAAACCTGCAGTAGACTGGCCATAGAACACATTACGCAAGATAAGCCAGGTTTAGGAAAGTACAAATGAAAGCAGGCTGCTGGATGCATGCCAGAAAATGGGAGGTGAAACGTTAAGAAATGTAAAGGGAATGGCAAGCGGTAATCCACGGCAGCCAAATGTAATTCAACCCCAAAGGCACCACAATAGTAGTACCTGTCGTAAAACACATAAGATACCCTGTAGCTATGATCGTACATACACACCCTATGACATCATCAGTGTTCACAGCACAATAGTATAAAGTGTGAAAGCACCTCACACACACCTGTGTCTGTGTATTCCCAAACACTGCACCATAGGTGTAAACAGATGGGGAACTTTTACAATGTACATGTTGGGAGCTGCCATAACTGTGATTCATCACCATGTGTTAGAGACTGAAGGTGAATAATCTAAATGGCAATGCTCAGATCTGCTCTGAGCTAAAACAGAATGGCATTAAATATACTGATCCCAAGGATATTGCCAGTATCCTGGCAGATCGATTCAGTGCCAACTTCACCCCACTGTCACCCCCTAAATGGTCCATCTCAATACCGGAAGATTGCCAAATTCCAGTAATAATGGCCACACAGGTAAAAACGCACTCTCCAAAGCTAAGAATACAGCATCCATGGGATCAGATGACATCCCGGGCTGTGTACTACATGAACTACAATGTGAACTGGCACCTCACCTAAGTGTCATGTTTAATCATAGCCTCACCTCAGATTTTGTGCCCACTGAGTGGCGTAGAGCTACAGTTATCCCACTCCACAAGGGTGGATCCACCTTGGATCCCGGAAACTACTGTCCCATCAGTCTGACAAGCCTTATCTGCAAGGCCATGGAGCATATTATCATGGAACTTATAAACAAAGACATTGGCAACCTTCAAACACTAGACCCCACCCAGTTTGGGTTCATGAAGTGACGATCTTGTCTCCTGAACCTGATTGACTTCTTCGAATCAGTCTCCAGAGCCATGGACAAGGGTAAGGTAGTCCACACAGCCTATCTAGACCTTGCCAAGGCCTTTGACACCATCCCCCACTCTGAAAACATAGATAAACTTACTAAGCTGGGCATTAATCCCTACATCACCCAATGGGTTGCTAACTGGCTTACTGATAGAACCCACACTGTAAAAGTAGCCGACTCCAAATCCAGCTCCAGACAAGTGACAAGTGGAGTACCTCAGGGTTCAGTCCTGGGACTACTCTTGCTTGGCATCTACTTCTCTGAAGTACAGGCCAACACTAAGGGACTCTGGCTAACAAAGTTCGCAGATGACTGCAAACTGGGAGTCATTATTGAATACCCAAATTATGTGGATACTCTACAAAAGGGCCTTACAGAAACAGATGCTTGGTGCCAGAGCCATGGGCTCAAGCTCAATGCCAAGAAATGTATAGTTATCCCCTTTAGGAAAAAACACGTATCCGTGAATTACCATATAGGTGGCAGTACACTAAATGCCGAAAGCGTGATAAGAGACTTAGGGACACAGGTGGACAGTGGTCTCACCTTCGATAACCACATCACCACAACAGTCAGGAAATCCTTCTATGTGGCACATCTCATCATTAAGGGCTTTTCATCCAGAAAAAAGGAGGTCATTGTCCCACTGTACTCATCCCTCATTAGATCCATTATAGAATACAACGTCCCGTTTGGTATGTACCTCTCAAGACATCTGCAACAACTGGAAAGGCCGCAGAAATACCTCACTAAAAGAATCACAGGCCTAAAGCAGATGCCCTACACTGACCGCCTTAAAACACTCCAGCTATACTCTGTCACATAACGTCTACACAGAGGTGATCTCTGCTTAACATACAAGGTCACGTCAAACCCAGAGCTGCTGGACATGCTACACTTAAAAAAATCCCAATCCCTGAGAGCCACACGCTCCAGGGATCTAAACCTTATCATCACAATAAACAAAACATGCTGGAGGGATAGGTTCCTGACCCAGAGACTCCCCAGACTCTGGAATAGATTGCCCATACATGTCAAGCAGGGTGCCTCTTTGGCCCTCTTCAAAAGGAACCTTGATGACTGGATGGGAGAAAGGAAATTCACCCCAGGGATCACGTCAGTCGCCCTGCTAGACAGGGGTCCAGGGAAGTAAATAGTGTGGGAAGAAATAGCCAGGGAATTGTTATGGCTAGGCTTGTATAGGCCCTAGGGCTGATAGCCTAGTACCAGCCTATGAACCTATGACCCTACATGTGATCCTGGCTGTCCACTCCCCTGAGATCCTCTGTTTATCCGAAACCTGGTTAAAACCTAACATCATAGATAATGATTTGTTACCACCTGGGCATAGCATACTCAGGCTGGGTCATGCTTCTAGGAAGGGAGGTGGGGTAGCTGTTCTCTATAAATCTATGTTAAACATCACCATTGAAGTTATACAACCACCTCAAATTTATAACTCAGAGATTCTTGCCACCAAATTACAACTTAATAAAAATAAATGTATTAATATCATCTGTATGTACATTCCCCCAAGAAATAATATATCTGCACTAGAAGACACCCTTCACTGGCTATCATGTAACTACCACCAAGAAACCTTGCTACTCAGAGATTTTAATATAGACTGGAACACCTGTTCCTCAGAATCCCCAACCACCCATGTTAACCTGTATGCATTTACACAAATCATAACCACCTCTACCAGGGTAGGAAAACCTAACCATAAAGAAAGCATACTTGACTGGATACTTATCAACAGTCACCCCCAACTATACACCTCTGAGACCCTCCCTGAAGACTTAAGTAATCACCTTCTTACCTATATAATTAAGCAAAAAACCATCAACCCCCATCAACCCACACTCAGAATGATAAGAAACAAAGAACTTTAACCTTGCCAATTTCCAACAAGAACTAAACTCACATAAATGGTCAATTCTAAAACACCTCCCCTTAGAGGAAGCAGTTGTATGTAAATGGTCAGTTCTAAAGGACCTCCCCTTAGAGGAAGCAGTTGTATAACTTCAACAACAAACTCTTTGAGATCCTTGACTCTCATGCACCTGCTCCATCAATAAGAACAAAGGCACAAACTGTGCCATCACTTTCCAAAGAGTCCAAATTAAAAATCACCCTTAGAAACAAAGCATGGAAATGATGGCATACTACAAAAGACCCCTAAGATCACATTAAATACAAGCAATCAAGGAATGAGACTAAACAATCCACTTTACAAGTCAAAAAAACTACTACTCTAATCTAGGTCTATGTTAGATATCCGAACACTTAAATGTTGTTTGAATCTCTAAAGGTCGGCCTTTAGAGATTGAACATTTAAATGTTCGAATATTAATAAAAATAAAAAATAAAACTAAAGGGTGTAAGTGGTGGGGCAAGCCCCCTACCTCCCCACACCCACACCCACCCCCCGCTACTTAAATATACCAACTTTGAGATTGAGCTACAGTGCAGGGAATGGGAAATGTTCTGTTCCCGCACTGTAGCGCACTGACGTATGATCTTGGAGTTGGTATATTTAAGGAGCAGGAGGTCTGGGGTGCAGGGGGCCTAAACCCTTTTCTTTTTCTTTTAATATTATTTTAATTACTATTCGAACATTTAAACGTCAACCTTTAAAGATTTGAGCATTTAAGCATTTGAATATCTAACATAGACCCTATAGTCTACAGCAAATAAATCAAAACAACCCTCAGAAGTTTTGTACAGGTTTAAATAAACTATTACATCCTGGACAAACTTTCATCCCAACCCCTGCAGCCACCATTGATAAACCACCTGAAGAACTCTCAGACAGTTTTAACTGATTCTTTATGGAGACAATCCAAGCCCTAGCTACCCAACTACCTCCAAGCTCCCCTGGCCCTGAGGGCACCACCCCTAGTAACCAACTCTCATTAAGATTCCAACCAGTTCCCACTTCACTTATTTATACCTTGATCAAAAAATTAAAACCAACTACTCTCTTTGCTGATCTACTCCCTGCTGAGTGTGAAGACTGGTAGAGATGAGTGAAGGCTGCCAGCCTGGCCAGATAGAATTGTGCAGATAATTCTATCATTTGTGAATAAGAATGTTAAACTACAAACTTGTTTTTTTAAATGAAAGAATATGCTGTGAAATGTTGAACTTAAAACAATGTGGCAACATTGTGATCTGCTGTAAACAAAGCTAAGTCAAGCATTTCTTGTTGGTCCTTTGAAATTAAAATTATTGCATGACTGCCTTTGATGTTTACTATTCAGCTCCAGCCAGGCTAGATGAAGGCTTCCTGCCTATTGTTTTAAGGCTAAAGTTAATGACCAGAATTTACATGTGGAATGTCCTTTATTGCTCTGCCTAAGTGTAAAAGAATGTAAATGCAGTTTCTGACAGCCTGGGAATACCAAGAAAGTGTAAAAAGATGATGTAATGTTTATCAGAACTGTAATATCTATTTAAACAGAGAGAACCAGAAGGCATTAAGCATTTTTGTCTGGATCATCCAACTCACAGCACTGCCTCTTGCTCACATGTAAGTTATCTTGTATTTTATTTTTGATTAGCTAGGAGCTATAACGATTAGACTAAGTGTTTTTCTGTGATGCCAGAACTGTGCTACTAATTTATTTTAAGTATTTCTGTGTGATCTCTGAACTCTTGACTAGCACTGACTGTATAGTAGAAAGTATTGTCTTGTGGTTTTAATTATTTATTATTAAATATTTTAAAACCTTTTAACTGTGGCTGGGTTTGTGTACAGATATGTTAAGCTCTAAGAGTACATTGCATGTATATAAGGATCCTGTACCAAGTCACTGTAATAAGCCTTGAGACTGATTAGTCATACTACCAATTTTATAATAATATTGCACAGTAATAATTGGACACCTGGGCTGGCAACTCAACACTGTAAAACTCCACTGCCAATCATGAGCGGAGAGGTGATCTGCTGTGGTGACCCCTAACCGGGAAAAAGCCAAAATAATAATAAGAAGAAGAACTGGACACCCTTTTAAGGGCCTTTGGGTAGCTGATAATATTAGCTGAGTGGTGGCAGCTGGTACTACCATATAGTCTGGGTAAAAGGGGCACAGCTGGAGAACCTGTGCCAGCCTTCCCCAGAAGTGTCTGTGTGGTTGTATAAACTCTTATCTCCAAGTGTGTGTGTGCTGGAAATTTTAGCTTGCACAGCTAGGCTGAGATCTGGACCCTATAGCTGTACCAGTGGGGAGTCTGATTGGGGACCTGGGGAGCAAGGGAGTAACCAGCCCTCAACTGACTGTGATCTCTGTGTGCTCTTAAGGGAAATTGCACTTTACTGTGTGTATTTGTTATCCTTTCTTCATATATGAGACACCCTCTCTGGTGTTAGTGGTGAGGATTGAGACTTCTTGATTGCTGAGCCTGGGCACTGGCATCACACCAAGTAGCTACAAAAAGCAGGTGATGCCATTGCTTACCACATCTCTATACGTATTAATCAAACCATAGTAGAAGCCCAAATCCTCACCATCTGGAAAATATCCTATGTAATCCCACTTCACAAACAAGGTAACTCTACTGAACTATCTAATTATAGGCCAATGACTATATTATCTCCACTTGCAAAGATTATGGAAAAATGTATTCCTAGACAACTGCTGTACCGCCTAATTCACAATAACCTTATGGCAGACTCCCAGCATGGCTTCCAACCTCACCACAGCACTACTTCAGCCCTCCTAGCCTTCTCCAACACCATAAACCATAATCACAACAATATTAACATATCCTCTGCTTCTTCTTGGATCTCTCCAAGGTATTTGATATGGTTGATCACCAACTTCTAGTCCACACCCTGAAAACATTCTGTCTAGATACTAAAGCCCTTCAGTGGTTCCAATCTTATCTGAGTGGCAGACAGCAAGCTGTCCTTTGGCAAAATAAACTATCTAACCTCCTACCCAACTCCCTTGGTGTACCCCAGGGTTCTATTCTATGGCTCCTTCTGTTCTCCATTTTCATCAATGACCTTTATACTGTTATCCCAAACGTCAGCTGTATCCAATATGCTGATGACTCTACCCTGATCTGCTCAGCCACATCTCAGACAAAACTATGGTCAGCTACCCAAAACAACTTCAACATAATAGAAAACTGGATTTCTGGTTGTCATCTGATCTTAAATTCTAAAAAAAACAGAACTGTTACTTTTCTCACCAACTCATAGGTCTACTGCATTTACCTTTATCATAAAATCCAGTAATGACACTATAATCTCCCCAGACACCTCTACAAAACTACTAGGTGTTATCATAGATAACAATCTTAAATTCGACCTGCATGTTAATCAAACCATCAAAACCATCAATAAAAAAACTAGGGTCACTTTACAGGATAAAAACCTTCTTAACCCCACCTGCTAGAATTGCCATAGCTCACTCTCCTTTCAACTCTTCTGTATGAATCCCCTTTACTCTCTAATTTAAATAAGTCTATCCTCAACAAACTCTCTATCTGCTACAACCACATTGCCAGATTTGCTACTGGTCTGCCTTATAAGACTCATCACTGTATCAATGTAAACCAGCTTGGGTGGCTAGAACTGCCCAGCTTGATCCAGTATAGCCAACTGATTATGGCATATAAAATCTTTTACAATCTGGACAATACTCCTGCACAAAAAAAAATTATCCCCCCTATAACAATCCCAGACCTCTTCGATCTTCTAACAGACTGCTAGGTCAGACTATCAAAACTAATAACTCAGTCAGTGACTCTCACTTTGCCAACTCTGCACGTAGATCCTGGAACTCACTCCCATCTGATATTACTTTATTTACCACCCTGAGTCAATTAAAGATAAGACTCAAACAATATTTGACACTAAACTGGCTGTATCACTGTTTCAAACTACACTAACTCCCCTCTACTATGAGTTAATAACTATAATTTAGCTTAGTTGTGTTACTTAATCTGATTTACACCCAGGATTATCTCTAACCTTGGAATTTGTATAACTTGTTAAGTATGTAACCACTGTATATATTGTACCTTGGAATTTGTATAACTTGTTAAGTATGTAACCACTGTATATATTGTACCTTGGAATTTGTGTAACTTGTTAAGTATATAACCACTGTATATATTGTACCTTGGAATTTGTGTAACTTGTTAAGTATGTAACCACTGTATATATTGTACTTTGGAATTTGTATAACTTGTTAAGTATGTAACCACTGTATATATTGTACCTTGGAATTTGTATAACTTGTTAAGTATGTAACCACTGTATATGTTGTACCTTGGAATTTGTATAACTTGTTAAGTATGTAACCACTGTATATATTGTACCTTGGAATTTGTATAACTTGTTAAGTATGTAACCACTGTATATATTGTATCTTGGAATTTGTATAACTTGTTAAGTATGTAACCACTGCATATATTGTACCTTGGAATTTGTATAACTTGTTAAGTATGTAACCACTGTATATATTGTACCTTGGAATTTGTATAACTTGTTAAGTATGCAACCACTGTATATATTGTACTTTGGAATTTGTATAACTTGTTAAGTATGTAACCACTGTATATATTGTACCTTGGAATTTGTATAACTTGTTAAGTATGTAGCCACTGTATATATTGTACCTTGGAATTTGTATAACATGTTAAGTATGTAACCACTGTATATATTGTACCTTGGAATTTGTATAACTTGTTAAGTATGTAACCACTGTATATATTGTACCTTGGAATTTGTATAACTTGTTAAGTATGTAACCACTGTATATACTGTACCTTGGAATTTGTATAACTTGTTAAGTATGTAACCACTGCATATATTGTACCTTTGAATTTGTATAACTTGTTAAGTATGTAACCACTGTATAGATTGTACCTTGGAATTTGTATAACTTGTTAAGTATGTAATCACTGTATATATTGTACCTTGGAATTTGTTTAAGTATGTAACCACTGTATATATTGTACCTTGGAATTTGTATAACTTGTTAAGTATGTAACCACTGTATACATATTGTACCTTGGAATTTGTATAACTTGTTAAGTATGTAACCACTGTATATATTGTACCTTGGAATTTGTATAACTTGTTAAGTATGTAACCACTGTATATATTGTACCTTGGAATTTGCATAACTTGTTAAGTATGTAACCACTGTATATAGTGTACCTTGGAATTTGTATAACTTGTTAAGTATGTAATCACTGTATATATTGTACCTTGGAATTTGTATAACTTGTTAAGTATGTAACCACTGTATATATTGTACCTTGAAATTTGTATAACTTGTTAAGTATGTAACCACTGCATAGATTGTACCTTGGAATTTGTATAACCTGTTAAGTATGTAATCACTGTATATATTGTACCTTGGAATTTGTATAACTTGTTAAGTATGTAACCACTGTATAGATTGTACCTTGGAATTTGTATAACTTGTTAAGTATGTAATCACTGTATATATTATACCTTGTAATTTGTATAACTTGTTAAGTATGTAACCACTGTATATATTGTACCTTGAAATTTGTATAACTTGTTAAGTATGTAACCACTGTATAGATTGTACCTTGGAATTTGTATAACCTGTTAAGTATGTAACCACTGTATATATTGTACCTTGGAATTTGTATGCATATAAAACTGAAAATATACATACAAAATAGATGCAATCAGATAATACAGCCCAAAATATGTTGAAGTAAAACCTACACAGATTCATGTTTAGATTTAAGCATCAGATTTAGAGAGGGTACACCATTTAGTCTTGGGATGACATGGGCCCTGAATCGTAAAATGCAATTTACGTTTGCTCTCTCAGTCCTAAGGATTATATTGTCACCTCTTATGTTCTCAAATAGAAGTTCTAAAATTAAAAACTTGAAGTTATGGGATGGTCCCTTCTCAAGCTTTTGTTTGCATAAAGCATTAGTGGGTATATGTCTGTTAATTTCTGAGAGGTGACTAGAAATATGATCTTTGAATTTTTGATTAGTTTTTCCTATATAGAATGAATTACAATGGGAGCATGTTGGTAGGTACACCACGTCTCGTGTGTTACAGTTATCATAGGCTCTGATTTTAAAGTCTGTGGCCGTCACTGGGTACACTGTTCTTTTCCTCGTGTCAATATATTTACAAAACATGCAGTTTCCACATTTGTAGGTTTTTTTTATGAGAATGAAATGAGAACCATGATCTAGGTTGCTACTTATAACATAATATATTTTTTAGGTTTGTATGTCTCTTGTGTGAAAATAAAGGTTGTAGAGTGATAAAGTTACTGAGTGCAGGAACATCTTGGAGTATATGCCAGTGTTTTTGAATGCTATCCATGGAAGGATTTAAATACAAAAAAAAGAATGCTATTAAGGCAAGAATGGCAAGGTGTAAGGGTGCTATAGAGTGTCAACGTTCTGTATCGAGGCCAACTATACAAAAATTACTGGTAAAGGCAAATATGCTTTACAAAAGTTTGTATTGTGGTGATTCTGAAACCAGTGAACGTGTTTCTCTATAATGTAAAAGTAAAATGTTACGGAAAAAGAGTCTAGATATAAATTATGTGGAAGAATTTAAAGAAGTGAGTAATTTAAATATGGATATGATTGAGTTTGGGTATTGCAGTAACAAAATAAAAAAAGAGTTTGAATGAATGGATAAAAAGTGTTTTATATCTTGTGGTTAATAGAAACAAAATAAAAAAAGAGTTTGAATGAATGGATAAAAAGTGTTATATATCTTGTGGTTAATAGAAACAAAATAAAAAAAGAGTTTGAATGAATGGATAAAAAGTGTTATATATCTTGCGGTTAATAGAAACAAAATAAAAAAAGAGTTTGAATGAATTGATAAAAAGTGTTATATATCTTGTGGTTAATAGAAACAAAATAAAAAAAAGAGTTTGAATGAATGGATAAAAAGTGTTATATATCTTGTGGGTAATCTGGAACCAGAGAGATAAGGACATTATGCAAATGAAAAATTGGATTTGGCCATGATATTAAAAAAGATAAGATTTTGGTTCTGTAACGTGGAGTCCGGGTCAAAAAAGTAAAACTTAAGTGTTGGAATCATATGGTGAAGGGCACGTAGAAGGAAGGCATGATGTATGTTTTGTAAATATTGTATATAGTGTATATAATGAAAAATATGTATAAAAATGTAAAGAAGCAACAATTAAATAATTGTGATTGTTTTAATATAGGAATCCTACTCTTTCAGTAGTTGCCTTGAGACCTTTTACATCCACTTGAGCTGCCACCTGCCCAAGCGGATGGGACTTGTTTAATTTCTCACCTGAAAGGTAACACACTCAAGAGTGCAGTGCCCACTTATGCTGCATTGTAGAGTTAGCAAATCATCTGCCTGATGTAGGAATAGCACCCATAACCTTACACTCTAAAGGAGAGTGTGCTACTCATTGCACCACTGTCACTGTGATAAAGCCTAAGAATTGAACTCCAAGAAGACTAACTTATTATGTTCACACTTACACAATACTCTAAAAGCCTCTCTTCATCATCACTTCTTCAAACTGAACAAGATTTGAACTTGTGACTTAACACCAAGCTCTTAGGTTTCATCATAGATGATGTTATGAAATGTGGCCACTACAGAAAGGAGGCTATCATCAAACTGTACAAAATGCTTGGCACCCTATATTGAGCTAAACCCTACTTGACTGACCAGTCTAAGCAAACGATTGCCTCTACTCTGCATTACTGTTACCCTACCCTCCTATATGCTGGTCCTGTATTTGATAGTCGGCAGGCTACCCGAATAACCATGCCAAAAAATGCTACAACCAAACAGCTAAATATGCAGCTGATATATATGTTAATGATCTCATGATTACATGGTACTAAAACAAATAAATTGGTTGAATAGCCTCAATATCTAATATTCACAAAATAAAAAACATTCATAGTCAAATTTTCCAGCCTGAAAAATTACAAATATTAAAAATATTATCCAGCCTTACTAAGCATAGGACCCTTCACTCTATTGACAAATTGCACCCAGTTAAATCAAACAAACCTGCAGGTTATTTACTGTATTCCACTCACATCTCTAAAGTTTGTAATTCCATTCCCCTCTCATTCAGACAAACTACCTACCTAAAATCCTTCAAGGTACTGTTGTAACAACACCTAAAGGTCTCGTGACTTTATTCATGGACAGCACGTGGCCAGTCCCCTTGAATTATCCTTATCTGCTGTACACATCTTGCTCTAAAATAACTACTTGGCCTGGGATGTTCGGTTCGGTACTATTACAGCTGCGTTACATTGAATGAATGTTCACGTTATTACTGTCCTACTATTAAAAGATTCTATGGGTCCAAACTTCATTAGTCTAATTACTCATTCTGGTCCACCTTTGAATGATTATTCATACCACTGTATTGCCTGAAGCATGATTACATGATGTCTGTATGTTGACAATCCATGTCGATCTTGTCAATGGTTTTGTTTTCTCACTGTTGTATGCTCAAATGATTTAGCACTATGTATGTATGTATTTATGTATGCATGTTACCTTCTGAGTGCATCTTGTGGAGCTTTTCCCACTCAGCCTACACTGAAAAAGTTTTTTTTTTTTCAGACAGGAAGCCTTTCCCTGTCAACAAAAACAACAAATAAATAAGGCATTAGAAAACGCCTGAAATGACAGTGCATAAATGATTTTATAACTTCACCAAACAAGAACTGGATACCTTGAAAGGTCTCAGTAAATACAAAACAAGAAGATACATGAAAGTGGTCAAAGGAGGAGGTATATTCATTACTGACACAAAGACACATGCATGTGTACAAAGGAGGAGGTACATTCATTACTGACATAAAGACACATGCATGTGTACAAAGGAGGAGGTACATTCATTACTGACACAAAGACACATGCATGTGTACAAAGGAGCAGGTATATTCATTACTGATACAAAGACACATGCATGCGTACAAAGGAGGAGGTACATTCATTACTGACACAAAGACACATGCATGTGTACAAAGGAGGAGGTACATTCATTACTGACACAAAGACACATGCATGTGTACAAAGGAGGAGGTACATTCATTACTGACATAAAGATACATGCATGTGTACAAAGGAGGAGGTACATTCATTACTGACATAAAGATACATGCATGTGTACAAAGGAGGAGGTGCATTCATTACTGACACAAAGACACATGCATGTGTACAAAGGAGCAGGTACATTCATTACTGACACAAAGACACATGCATGTGTACAAAGGAGGAGGTACATTCATTACTGACACAAAGATACATGCATGTGTACAAAGGAGGAGGTACGTTCATTACTGACACAAAGACACATGCATGTGTACAAAGGAGGAGGTACATTCATTACTGACACAAAGACACATGCATGTGTACAAAGGAGGAGGTACATTCATTACTGACACAAAGACACATGCATGTGTACAAAGGAGGAGGTACATTCATTACTGACACAAAGATACATGCATGTGTACAAAGGAGGAGGTACATTCATTACTGACACAAAGATACATGCATGTGTACAAAGGAGGAGGTACATTCATTACTGACACAAAGACATATGCATGTGTACAAAGGAGGAGGTACATTCATTACTGACACAAAGACACATGCATGTGTACAAAGGAGGAGGTACATTCATTACTGACACAAAGACACATGCATGTGTACAAAGGAGGAGGTACATTCATTACTGACACAAAGACACATGCATGTGTACAAAGGAGGAGGTACATTCATTACTGACACAAAGATACATGCATGTGTACAAAGGAGGAGGTACATTCATTACTGACACAAAGATACATGCATGTGTACAAAGGAGGAGGTACATTCATTACTGACACAAAGACACATGCATGTGTACAAAGGAGGAGGTACATTCATTACTGACACAAAGACACATGCATGTGTACAAAGGAGGAGGTACATTCATTACTGACACAAAGACACATGCATGTGTACAAAGGAGGAGGTACATTCATTACTGACACAAAGACACATGCATGTGTACAAAGGAGGAGGTACATTCATTACTGACACAAAGACACATGCATGTGTACAAAGGAGGAGGTACATTCATTACTGACACAAAGGCATATAAGACCATTACTTCAATGCTCAATGAAAAACATTCTATTAAAAAATCACAACAGATGCTATTAAATGGGCATATGATAGATTTAAAGTCAAACTCCTATAACGAACAAGTACTAGTTTCTAATAAAATGCTAGTGTTCCTCAGTGTGAATTATTAAAGACAAATTAAATGATCACAAACTGAAAGCACTTCTGCAAATGGTTCCTTCCTTTATATAGTTCAGAAAGGACTTCATCAAGCAGATTAACCACGGCAGTACTACAAGGTACCCTACTAGTGACTACTGCCGTGGAAGCTTCATACACCATATAGCCCCCATGAATCATGCATCCAAGTGGTCTGAAGCACATTCGCAAAAAAAATTGATTCACTAGAAGACGAGATCTGAATTATTATAGAACTAGTAAAACTACTGCTCAATAATGCCTTCATTCACTTCTTTAAAGATTGCTACCTAGAAACAAACGGAATAACAGTGGGAGCAGCCATAGACCCCCAAACTCATGAACAGCACCTGCCACAGTGGGAACGCTTCGCATACATTACTGACAATATTTTCATCCCATCGGAAGAAAGCCAGCTGGAGCTACACATGCCAATGTGATCGAATCATGGGGACTAAGGATCACTAAGATCACCAGTGAATGGGGACTAAGGATCACTATGATCACTAGTGAAATGGGGAATAAGGATCACTATGATCACTAGTGAATGGGGACTAAGGATCATTATGATCATCAGTGAATGAGGACTAAGGATCACCATGATCACCAGTGAATGGGGACTAAGAATCACTATGATCATCAGTGAATGGGCAGTAGGGCTCACTATGATCAACAGTGAATGGGGACTAAGGATCACTATGATCACTAGTGAATGGGGACTAAGGATCACTATGATCACTAGTGAACAGGGACTAAGGATCACTATGATCATCAGTGAATGGGGACTAAGGATCACTACGATCACCAGTGAATGGGGACTAAGGATCACTATGATCATCAGTGAATGGAGACTAAGAATCACTATGATTACCAGTGAATGGGGATTATGGATCACTATGATCATCAGTGAATGGAGACTAAGGATCACTATAATCACCAGTGAATGGGGACTAAGGATCACTATGATCATCAGTGAATGGGGACTAAGAATCGCTATGATCACCAGTGAATGGGAACTAAGGATCACTATGATCATCAGTGAATGGGGACTAAGAATCGCTATGATCACCAGTGAATGGGGATTAAGGATCACTATGATCATCAGTGAATGGAGACTAAGAATCACTATGATTACCAGTGAATGGGGATTAAGGATCACTATGATCATCAGTGAATGGAGACTAAGAGTCACTATGATTACCAGTGAATGGGGATTAAGGATCACTATGATCATCAGTGAATGGAGACTAAGAATCACTATGATTACCAGTGAATGGGGACTAAGGATGACTATGATCACCAGTGAATGGGGAATAAGGATCACTATGATCATCAGTGAATGGAGACTAAGGATCACTATAATCACCAGTGAATGGGGACTAAGGATCACTATGATCACCAGTGAATGGGGACTAAGAATCGCTATGATCACCAGTGAAACTACCAGCTTCATGAACAACATGTCACACTCGAACAAAACTTTATCTAAGGAGGATACAGAATGAAAACAGGTGCCAGAATCCTTAAAACACAAATAATAGGGAATTAAGATCACTACTAAATGACAAAGTCACCCAAGGCATAATAATGAATATGATGACTGTATATACAACAGACTCCCACAAGTTAATATGACAAATAATAGGGAATTAAGATCACTACTAAATGACAAAGTCATCCAAGGTGTAATAATGAATATGATGACTGCATATACAACAGACTCCCAAGAGTTAATATGACAAATAATATAGAATTAAGATCACTACTAAATGACAAAGTCACCCAAGACATAATAATGAATATGATGACTGCATATACAGAAGACTCCCAAGAGTTAATATGACAAATAATAGGGAATTTAGATCACTACTAAATGACAAAGTCACCCAAGGCATAATAATGAATATGATGACTGCATATACAACATACTCCCAAGAGTTAATATGACAAATAATAGGGAATTAAGATCACTACTAAATGACAAAGTCACCCAAGGCATAATAATGAATATGATGACTGCATATACAGCAGACTCCCAAGAGTTAATATGACAAATAATAGGGAATTAAGATCACTACTAAATGACAAAGTCACCCAAGGCGTAATAATGAATATGATGACTGCATATACAACAGACTCCCATGAGTTAATATGACAAATAATAGGGAATTAAGATCACTACTAAATGACAAAGTCACCCAAGGCGTAATAATGAATATGATGACTGCATATACAGCAGACTCCCACGAGTTAATATGACCAATAATAGGGAATTAAGATCACTACTAAATGACAAAGTCACCCAAGGCGTAATAATGAATATGATGACTGCATATACAACATACTCCCAAGAGTTAATATGACAAATAATAGGGAATTAAGATCACTACTAAATGACAAAGTCACCCAAGGCATAATAATGAATATGATGACTGCATATACAGCAGACTCCCAAGAGTTAATATGACAAATAATAGGGAATTAAGATCACTACTAAATGACAAAGTCACCCAAGGCGTAATAATGAATATGATGATTGCATATACAACAGACTCCCATGAGTTAATATGATAAATAATAGGGAATTAAGATCACTACTAAATGACAAAGTCACCCAAGGCGTAATAATGAATATGATGACTGCATATACAACAGACTCCCACGAGTTAATATGACAAATAATAGGGAATTAAGATCACTACTAAATGACAAAGTCACCCAAGGCGTAATAATGAATATGATGACTGCATATACAGCAGACTCCCACGAGTTAATATGACCAATAATAGGGAATTAAGATCACTACTAAATGACAAAGTCACCCAAGGCGTAATAATGAATATGATGACTGCATATACAACAGACTCCCATGAGTTAATATGACAAATAATAGGGAATTAAGATCACTACTAAATGACAAAGTCACCCAAGGCATACTAATGAATATGGTGACTGCATATACAGCAGACTCCCAAGAGTTAATATGGACTATCAAAAGAAATATTGGGACCTGCTAAAGTGCATTCTGAAATACAGAGAGTGAATGACCAAAAGATTGGACTTATGTATATTGTCTGAGATAATTTCTCAGAATATTGTCTTTCCTTCAAGGTATGGCAATTGGAGTAATTATGTATAAATTTGGGGGCTGCAAAGGGTGCCTGCAAAACAAAGTTTAAAGGAGAAGAGAGATTCGAAGTTCACTTTTCTCCTTTGTTTTTGGTCTTTATTTTTTTTGTCAGCTTCTTGGCACTCAGCATTTTGAGTGCCAACATTTCAGTGGGGAGTCCATTAAAAACAACTAAAACATTTTACTGAAAATAAAAAGATAATTAATTATATTCTTAACACATTGCCCTAGATGATCATCACAGTTAAAGTGACACCCTGAATCCATGTGTAAAAATGGTTAAAAAGGTGTTTTGCATGAATGGATAGATGAAAGGTTCTTCTGCTAATGGAGTTAGAGATTATTCTAGCATTGCAGTGGGATATTGATATGAATTTGATGTTTAACCTCTAGCACAGGGGTTCATATATACCTGTTCTAGTTGGAATAGGACTCAGATTCTACATTCTGCATGCTTTTAACTTTTATTCACATAGATTAGTACTAAGTAGATTGCCCTTGCAAGCCATTTTAAGCCTAGCCAATTATCCCTTGTGAGACTCAAACCCTGCACCTTGTGTTTGTAAGGCAAACACCTTAACCATTAGGCCACCCTCCCAACTCTTGGTTTCACTGCCCATTTTCTGTCCCCTTTATAAAGGGCCATGATGTACATAGACAGTTGAGGTTAGTGTAATGATTAAACTGTTTACCTTACAGACATAAGGACAAGGTTTGATTCTTACCTTTGAAATGGAAATTGGCTAGTCTTGAAGTGGGCTACAAGGGGAGCTACTTTAGTACTCACCTGTGTACCTATAAGGGCAGCTATCCTAGTACTTACCTATGAGCCTATAAGGGCAGCTGGCCTCTATAGACAAGATGTTGCTTGTTTTCCCTTCAAATCATAAATAATTATGGAAATTCTAGAGAACAGACTTCACATATCGCCATCAGAAACTATGTTAAGTCAAAACCTATAAACAAATCAGGGAGCATTCTCTAAACATATCACCATCTTATACTCATGCACCAATCTGAGCACTCAACCTCTAAATTCTGTTGGTTCACAAAAGGTTGGATCCCACTAGGCACCTCCTCCACCTTTACTCACATGCTCCAGGCTCCTGGATCGACATCAGCTAAACTATCCTGACCCAACCCTGGTACTGGATTTAAACAACAATGTTAGTCCATCATTTCTTTACCTTGATCTAAGCACCTTTAATGATAATAAACCCCAAAACTGTTAGCTTGTTAGAACTATTAGAAATAAGCCGAAGAAGTTTTTATTGGAACAAAAAAGCTCAAATGTCTGTATTCTAAAGCTGTATGTAATGACTGGATACAACTAAAATACCTGAAATTATTTCTATGACTCTGTAGCAGTTTCTTCTATACCTTCGTTGTTTGAAGTTATATTATTTGCTTTTATCTTTTAGAGGCTGTGTCTTTCCATTGTGTCCAGGAACAGGTCTGTCCTGAGTCCCAAGCCGGAGAGCTTGACTCTTGCTAGCGTTTTGATTGACCTCTGACAAAGTCACAACATCCAGCTTGTCTGACATACATGCATCTTTCATTTGCTCACATTTGGAAAGCTGAGCAGTCTTACTGTTTGTCCTTTCTTGCCTACCTGCTGTTAATCACACTCCAGTCACCTGTACTCATGGCTAGGACTGTGCCAAGAAACTGGCTTACCAAGTACTCTAATTCTTGTCTCCCTCACATTTAATCGTCTCACTCTAGAAACATTTCCCCTTTTACTAATGAAATAACCAAAAGGACAACCAAGTACAATCTTAGATGGCAGTCACACAATATCCTCGCCTTATATACATTAAGGACTAAACTCTAAACAGTACCGACCACAGTTTATTAATAACAGACCATAGTATATGGGAATCCCCTCCATTAACTTAGGCCAATTGCTGCTCATTGAGGCTACTTGAAAATGCTATAAAAAAGGAAGCATCATTTGTCATTTACCTTCCTCACAGCTCTTACAATTATGTTCAGTCACTTCTTAATCCACGGACTTTTCCATGCTGTTCCCTTTATAACACTTTCTTTCCTCTCAGCATTGACTCATCTCCATTTACTTCCTACATCTATTACATTCTCGATCCCCTCTTCCCCCACCTTATGAGCTGAACATATTTTAAATAATACTCTGTTTTGAAGATGATATGTCACTTCAGAAACTTGGCTGTTTGTTTCTAGCTGCATGCTGATATCTGTTATAGCTGTAAACCTCCTTCTGCCATCATTCTCTGAACTGTACCCCACATGACAATCTTTGAACTGTACTCCACATGACAATCTCTGAACTGCACCCCACATGACAATCTTCGTTACTATCATTATCTTCTCTATCTGTATGAGCTGAACCCCAAAATGTCTCATTTGGATGAAACGTTAATAAATAAAATTAGATATCTAGCCCCTATAAACATACGCCTTAATTCTTTTTTTTTTTTTTTCGTATCTCCCACAGCTATCAGGTGGCCATATTTACATTCCTTGTTTGCTGAGTCTACCAGATCTGGTTGTCTTCACCCACTCTAACCATGACCCTTGTCTATGGCCAGTAAGGAGACTGAGGACCACTGGTGCAGCACTATACTGCAGATCAGGGTGTTCTGTAAACCCCCGCTGGTGCAGCATCATACTGCAGCTGGGGCTGTTCTGTAAACCCCCACTGGTGCAGCGTCGTACTGCTGCTGTGGGTGTACTGTAAACCCCACTGGTGCAACATCATACTGCAGCTGGGGGTGTTCTGTAAACCCCCACTGGTGCAGCATTGTACTGCAGCTCGGGGTGTTCTGTAAATCCCCGCTGGCGCAGCATCATACTGCAGCTCGGGGGTGTTCTGTAAACCCCCAATGGTGCAGCATCGTACTTCTGCTGGGGATGTACTGTAAACCCCCACTGGTGCAGCATCATCCTGCAGCTGGGGCTGTTCTGTAAACCCCCACTGGTGCAGCATTGTACTGCTGCTGGGGGTGTACTGTAAACCCCACTGGTGCAACATCATACTGCAGCTGGGGGTGTTCTGTATACCCCCACTGGTGCAGCATTGTACTGCAGCTCAGGGTGTTCTGTAAACCCCCGCTGGTGCAGCATCATACTGCAGCTGGGGGTGTTCTGTAAACCCCACTGGTGCAGCATCATACTGCAGCTGGGGCTGTTCTGTAAACCCCCACTGGTGCACCATCATACTGCAGCTGAGGCTGTTCTGTAAACCCCCACTGGTGCAGCATCATACTGCAGCTGAGGCTGTTCTGTAAACCCCCACTGGTGCAGCGTTGTATTGCTGCTGGGGGTGTTCTGTAAACCCCCACTGGTGCAACATCATACTGCAGCTGGGGGTGTTCTTTAAACCCCCAGTGGTGCAGCATCGTACTGCAGCTGGGGCTGTTCTGTAAACCCCCACTGGTGCAGCATTGTACTGCTGCTGGGGGTGTACTGTAAACCCCACTGGTGCAACATCATACTGCAGCTGGGGGTGTTCTGTAAACCCCCAATGGTGCAGCATCGTACTTCTGCTGGGGATGTACTGTAAACCCCCACTGGTGCAACATCATCCTGCAGCTGGGGCTGTTCTGTAAACCCCCACTGGTGCAGCATTGTATTGCTGCTGGGGGTGTACTGTAAACCCCCACTGGTGCAACATCATACTGCAGCTGGGGGTGTTCTGTAAACCCCCGCTGGTGCAGCATCGCACTGCTGCTGGGGGGTGCTCTGTAAACCCCCGCTGGTGCACCATAATACTGCTGCTGGGGTTGTTCTGTAAACCACAACAAAAAACCTGTTCCATGAACAATAAAGGTCGTCCTCCCACACAAGTCCAGAAAGATAGAATCCACCAGCGAAAATATAAGTAAATAAATGATTTATTTTCACACCAAACAAATAAAATCGGAGCGCTTTAATAATTAATTTATTTACTTATATTTTCTCTGATGGATTCTATCTTTCTGGACTTGTGTGGGAGGATGACCTTTATTGTTCATGGAACAGGTTTTTTTGTTGTTTGTTGTGACATTTTTCTTGCTTTGTGGTTACTAGTTGGGGGTGTTTACAGTGGTCCCACTCCACAAAGGGGGTACTTCTACAGACCCTGGGAACTACCTCCCCATAAGCTTAACCAGCCTGGCCTGCAAAGCTATGGAAAGAATCATTATGGAACTCATAAACAGAGACATAGGGGACCTACAGACACTTGACCCCACCCAGTTTGGCTTTGTAAAGGGCAGATCCTGCCTTTTGAATCTGGTTGACTTTTTCGAAACAGTCACTAGAGCCATTGATGAAGGCAAAGCAGTCCATACAACCTACCTGGACTTGGCTAAGGCCTTCGACACAATACCCCACTCAGGCATCATAGATAAGCTCAACAGCTTAAATGTAAACCCTTATGTCACTAGACTGGTTGCAAACTGGCTAAAGGACAGAACCCATAAAGTTAAAATCGCTGGAGCAATGTCAGACTCAAAGCCAGTCACAAGTGGTGTTCCACAGGGATCTGTCCTGGGACCCCTCTTTTCGGCATTTATTTCTCAGATGTTAAAGCAAACATGGGAGGGTTGTGGCTGACAAAGTTCGCAGATGACTGCAAACTAGGTGCCATAGTCGATACACCAGTGGACACATACATCCTACAAAAAGGCCTCACAGAAATGGACAACTGGTGCCGGAGTCACGGCCTTAAACTAAATGCCAAAAAATGTATAGTCATCCCCTTTGGGAAAAACAAAGTACCCACAAATTATCACATAGACAGCAACCTACTGAGTATGGAAAAAGTAATCAGAGACCTAGGGACCCAAGTCGACAGCAACCTCTTATTTGACACCCACGTTGCCAAAGTGGTTAGAAAAACATTCTACCTTGCACACCTCATCATGAAGGGATTCATATCCAGATCCAGGGATGTCATTGTACCCCTTTACTCCTCCCTCATCAGACCCATGATTGAGTACAATGCCCCATTTGGTATGTACCTCACCCGGCATTTGCAACAGTTGGAGAGACCACAAAAGTACTTCACCAAGAGGATCAAGGGTCTCCAACATATGTCTTATTCTGCCAGACTAAAGAAACTTCAGCTCTATTCAGTAGCATACCGCCTGCTCAGAGGTGTTCTCTGCCTGACATACAAGGCCATGTCCAATCAGGATCTGATGAACATGCTCCACCTCAAAAAATCCAAATCCATCAGGACCACGAGAGCTAAAGACTTAAACCTCGGCACAAGTATGAATAGGACATGCTGGAGGGACAGATTCATAACCCAGAGGCTTCCCATGCTTTGGAACAAGATCCCAGTTCGTATTAGGCAGAGCCCCTCACTGACTCTCTTCAAGAGAAATCTTGATGAGTGGATGGGAGATCGTAAGTTTACCCCAGGGGTCACATCTGTGTCACTGCTAGACAGGGGCACAGTAAACTAATTCTATTATATAAGGGGACCTTCATTGTGTCACTACTAGACAGAGGCACAGTATTCTAATTTTATTCTGTACATTTTTGTACCATTTCATGGGGTGGCAAAAGCCACATCACTATGGCTAGGCTTACAAATGCCCCAGGGCAGATAGCCTAGTACTGTACTATGAAACTATGAAACTATTATAGTGCTGCCGGGGGGGTTCTGTAAATAACATAATTCCTGAAATACTCTCTTTAAATCAACTGTTTGAAACTATCTGACCGAGTTTGTTTGCATCATTATTTTGTGACTGCAGAACAGTCAGCCTCAGCCAGTATGACACTAGCATGCAAAAAAACAAAAAAACAATCAGGTAACAGTGATATCAGGTAACGTCTGATCACCAAATCTTGTAATAAAATGTTATAAGGTTTTATAGAATGGCAGGGAAATTGTGATTGCGTGTGACTTTGTTAGGGTGTTTATGTGTGTGTGTGTGTGTGTGTGTGTGTGTGTGTGTGTGTGTGTGTGTGTGTGTGTGCGTGCATTTGTGTGCATGTGTGCACATACAGGCATGTGTGTGTGTGTGTGTGTGTGTGTGTGTGTGTGTGTGTGTGTGTGTGTGTGTGTGTGTGTGTGTGTGTGTGTAGGGGAGGGAGCTACAGATGGATAGAAAAAATCCATTTTAGTTAAAACTGAAAAAATAGTAATATATAATAGATACTGTTTAACTCACTAAAACATAAAGATAGAAAAATGCTGGACTGGACTCAAGAGAGAGCAGATTTTGGTGAGAGTGCAATATAGTAGCAATGTGAACAAATCGCCTGAGATTTGTGTGTTTTATTTATGTTTAAGTGGGCTTTTTCTAAGCATTCTGAGTTCTTTACACCTGCAAAAACAAGCTATAAATTATCAATGCATGCAATCTTTTCTATTCCCTTTGCGGCTTGGGCTGTAGTTCAGTACTGAGCTAACTGCCCTTGCAAGCCTAGCCAATTATCCCTTGTGAGACTCAAACCCTGCACCTTGTGTTTACAAGGCAAATATCTTAGCCATTAAGCCACCCTCCCAATCTGGCTAGCAATGATCTGTAAGCACTGGTTTGCTCACCTAGTTCAGTAAATAATTAAATGAATAAAGAATAAGCTTTCAGAAATAGTGTTAAGTGAGGGTCTGTGTGACGAGTAATGTTCCTAAGGAGCGACCTCAAATAATTACAGTCCTGGTTATTAGCATCACTACCATCATTACTGACCATCTGAGGAAATTCAACACTTTTTTCTGGTTTTGTGGAAACACACTGACTGTAATAAGGGATACAAATTAATTGGTAAGTGTCGCTAAACTTCACAGTTGGTGCAAGAGATAACTGAAAGCCCATGAAGGAAGAAAGGGATAAGATGGGATCAAAATGAGTGGTTTAAAAAATGTCAATGCTCTTTTGGCTCCCCTGTAATCCCCCAACTATTAAACCCTTCACACAGACTCATCTGCTCCACACTTCCTGAAATCAGAGGACATTATGCATGGGAAGTAAGATCAGGGGTCTCTGATGAGCAGATTTTACCAGGTTTCACGTTTTGAGTAAGCCTACTTCTTAGTAACACGGTCTGCCTGCTGATGTCTGCAGGACCTATGAAAGACAGGGATGACAGAACTTAATCCACCAACACAGGTTTAAAAGTATAGTTCTGTTTTAACATGCTTACTGACAAAATATAAGCTAATATATATATATATATATATATATATATATATATATATATATTTTTTTTTTTTTTTTAGTACACAGTGATAGGATATGTTATTGATGCTTAGTTTGAAAAAAATGATAAATTCAAAAAGCCAGCATGTAGAAACATGTTGGACTGATGGTAGGTTGTTGGGCTGGGTCAGCTCAGAGGGGGGGGGGGCGTGCTAAAATGGTCCACAATTGCTAAGACAAGCCTGTATTCTATGATCCCTTATTGGTAATAGTTTCCACTTCAGTAGAGAAATAGCAAGACTGAGTATGCAAAAATAGAGCCTTACATACATTAAGTCCAGGGTAGCTGTGCCGTGGAGTACGTCAGTCCTACCGTTACTGTATACAAGTGGTGAGGGCAGTAAGGGTGTAGTGCCCTGCACTGCAGGGTGCAGGAGGCTTTCCTCCTCCAAAATAACTTTGAAGGAGTACATTAATTGTTGACATTGTCTGTTCACCTTAATTTTGTTGTCTTTTTTTTTCATTTCTGGGACTTACAATTATGTTTTTCTGTACTATAGTAGAGAGCCTGACTTATTTGCTTATTGCATGTTTTGTAACACATCTGGCCTGGACCATGTCTAAAAAAGGTGTTTGGGCCAGCAGATTAAACTAGTCAACAAATGTGAATAAATCAGTACATTATACTCTTAATACATTTAAAAATCAAACCAAATCATATATCTTAATCAGTAATTTTTAGAAGTAAAAATTAATTCTACCTGTATATGTTTAGCAGCAAATTTCTTGTACTAATGTATGTTTTACATGCTCTTAAGTTGTGTTTATTTTATTATTTTATTATATGCTCGTAGGTTTAGATGTAGATGTTTTATATAGATACAGACCTAAAGTATGTTTATTATTTTATTTTTGCTTATATGCTCTTGAGATGTATATTTTTATTTTATTTATTGCACACTTACAAATCACATTGTTGGCTTGTGTTTTTGCTTTGGTTGCTATTAATTCTTAAGTAATTTAGCTAATTAAGTAAGATTATCATGATCTGATGATATTGTCATACATGACAGAGGGAATGAAACAGAAAGACCAGTGTCTGCATGTCTGTGAGTGGGGAGGGAGGTAACCAATTTGACAGTAACATGCAAAATAAGAATGGAATACATCTGACTTTAAATACTTCACAGCTGTATATCACCATTTTGGGTCTGCCTTTACTCAAATAACAGTTCAGCAGCTTTTATCTGTATTTTTGAAACTGTTTGCACAGATTAATTCTCCCTGCCTTGGGCGTGTCAAAATCTGATCAGTGTCCTTTCCTTCATATTTTATACCCATTTTAAATGGACTAAACTTTGTTGACATGAATACATTCAGGAAAATGCCAATTATATGTCTTTATTTTTAATTATGCAAAATAGTCTTTCATAACGTGAACTAAATAAGGAATGAAACAATAGTACTGGAAGGAGTGAGAGACAGAGACAAAGGAGAGGTGTGTGAAACATTATTATTTTTTTTAATTTCATTTTTTTCCTTTTATTAACTGGGTAAACCTACTAGATGCGAGTCTCATTTCAGGAGTGCCTTGTCAACACTCTCTGTTTAAGTGACTTGCTCAAGTCACACTGTAGACCAATGGACACTAAACTAGTCAAATCCAGGATTACGGCATGAAACTCATTCTTATTACACTCTTTTGTTTTCTTCTTCTAATCTCTGTGGTACAAGTTGTAACTGCAGTGAGTTTACAGAAATGGGAAAAGTGATGCAGGGTTCAAATCCAGTTTACAGACAATTGGTTTGGGAGCTGGCATAGTGGGTTAGGGGTTTATCTTATAAACACACAGTGCGGGGCTTGATTCTCCCCGTTGGGGAGCATGGCTAGCTTAAAAAGGCACCCTTGTGTCGTTGGTCTAGTAACTACTTCTGAACCTTTTTAATCTCAGCTTTTCTCTCTGTCTTTTGTACACTGTAATATTTAATGGTCCCTGCTGTCTTCTACCTTGTTGTTCGTTCCTGACAGTTTAAAGGTTTGGAACATTGCATTGCAATGTTGATTGTTGAATGCATCATGCAAGCATTGTCTTCAGCCCTGTTACTACCATACAGTTTTAAATAAATATGCAAAAGTAGTCCTAACCAACGTGCTGCTGATAGCATCTAGATTACTAGTTACAGGTTGTAGTGTTACCCTCCCATGTGCATCATATGTGCTGGCTGCACTGAAGCCTTACTCTCAGATGTGGTTTTATTCAAAATGACCAGAAAGATTATGCTCACTTTTAACAGCACAGGTACCATGTTTTCTGATATGAGTCAATGTGAAACTGATTCTTTATAGGCAATTGTTTCCATTCGGAAAATTTAGAGCTTCTGAAGTGTTGCATGCTGTTTGCAAACTGGAACTTTCTAAGTTGGTGAAGAGCAGTTAATGGTAAAGTGTTAAAAAGAAAAAAAAGATTTCCGAAAGTATAAAAGAAGAAGGGCATTAGTGCCTTGTGGCCACAGTATGAGAAGATGATAATTTTCTTAAGATGTAATAAAGTTACACAGGAAGATGTTCACCAGACTTGTAAAGGAATAACTGTGTTGTACAAAATATCTTTCTACTAATTTTTAGGCACAATATACAACAGGCAATAGTATGTTCTAAAGCTTAACATCAGATAAACATTGTATTAAACATCTGAATTGCACAGATTACTAGAAGAATCAACAATTAAGGACTGTTCCTTTGTCATGTACTGTCCTGCCAGGAAAGGGTATGCTCTCCCAGGCCTTTGCTATCCAAAAGCACTTCCTAAAAACTGTGTGGGGAATAGATATGTTTGCTACACCGTGCATGCATGATTTTTATATCCAAGACATTTTCTTAGTAAGGCTTATTTACAAAATACTCAACAGCATGTCCCCACCCCCGCATCCGCATTAACTATTAAACAAGTTGCTTATCAACTCAGCTCTAACTCAGATAAAGTATCTGTCCCTGAAATATCCCAAATCTCCTTAATCTTCACAGACCATAACTGTTTGCTTTAGGTCTCAAATGAGGGGACCACAAGTGCAGCTAATGTCTACTTCAGACGATCAGGTGTAAGTATTCTACCTGAGGCTTATACTAACCCACAATTAGATTTGATCATGTCGACTCACTAACAAACACTGTAACTAGTGCTTATACTGTACGTTATATATACAGTAGTATTGTACAGGGTATTTCATACCAGTCATTTTACTCATAGGTTAATGTAGCATAAGAAACCTTAATCTGTTTTCTAAACTAGCTGCAAATGTATGTAATAGAATGTGTGCATCCCTTTCTTACAAATCAGTTTCCAGTGTCTGTAAACATACTGTTATCTGAATGGAAATGTGAATTGACAGTTCTAATAATATTAACTACTATTATCTTACCCTAAGAACTTCCGAATACTGTTATGATATAATTCGTTATTGTTTAGCTAAAGCCATGTGACAGTACATGGTATGTACAGTCTAACTTTTCTAGAACGTTCTATAATATAATGAGTAATTGTCTCAATCAGTGCTTATCAGTGTTTGAATAGGTCTTGTGGGGAGAAGATACACTTCTGGTCAGGAAACTTAATAAAATAATTTAAGGATATCATTAAGCATACAAACAAACAAACAAACAAATGAATAAACACATAGTGTTAGTCAGGTAAGCTATTGCCTGGCCAGGAAAACCAAACAGTTGGCAATTGATTCCCTACTTCCTGATGAGTCTAAATTGACTGAAGCCTCAGGTATTTCAAATAAACTGGATGAAAATTAGACTCAATAAATGCCATAAAAATGTATATATTTTTTGCAGGAGGCATATTTCTTTGTATTCCCACGAGAGTGCTTTTTCCTCCTGTCGCCTTACTCTACAGATATACAACAGCAAAGAGAAAGAACTAGAAAATGCCACAGTCTTTGAATCACAACCATTACCCAAACTGGAACATATCAGCACTGACTGGGCAGTCCCAAATTCGGGAATAATTCTGAACAAGTTTAACCTCACCCACTTTATACTTGTTTGTGTGTACTAAAACCATAGCAACCATAATAGTCTGCCAGATGAGCTAATGTCTACTGCTCATTTCCTTTGATCTTGAAAGATTTGGAAAATTAACATTATTGAGGCCCAATGCCTCCCATAGCCCTGTTCACTACAGTTTGCAACATTAACTCTAGGAGTTTCATGGCACCTACAAACCTGATCCAACATGATATCAACTGTCCGTCTTCCTGATGATGACATCACAGAGAGGCAATGATTGGCAGACTCATCCCTCTTCCTCCTCCCCCTCTCTTTTCCATGCCAGTAAGAGTGTATATAAATATGTTTTGCACATGCTCATTCTACATTCTGTTATCAATAGGCAGGAGAGGTGTGACCAGGGCTGTTAGTCACCAGTGCTCCTTAGTGCAAGGGGTAAGTAAGGTAAAGGTCGGTTGTTTTATTTGGTCATCATGCATCTATTTGGGCACCAGGATTATATAAGAGGGTGTATATATAGAGGAACAAATAATAAGCAGAGCTGGTACATGTCAAGAGATAATTTTAGGTTACTTTGCACTGTATAACACATCAGTCTAATGAGAAGTCTGATGCTCACATTTTCCATAGATTTGTCTAATGCATTACTGCCCCTGTCCTATAGCTGGGTAGGGCAACTTTTGCAGCCATTCTGCCATGTGGTCTTTAGAATATTAATGATCATTAAAGCATTCCGAGTCACAAAACCACACACAATGTACTGAACCTGTTTTACCATGATGAGAGAACAACACTGGAGATGTTTCAGTGCCATGTCACGTGCGAAGCATATGTGCCAAAATACTCAGATCACTACTATATTACTATATTACTAACCAGATGACAAGTAAAAATTACAGGGGAAATTCAAAATATCAGACAAAACAGATCTTAATGTAAAGCCAAAGCAATCGGTGGACAGACAGAGACAATAATTGCAAAGGAGTGTATTGAGTCACGGGATCACAGTCACTGGTAGAATGGAAAAGCAGAAAAGAAGCCTTACTCCACACTAACCGACCTTTATAAGTGGTGTCTAAAGCTGCAGTAGTACTGCATGTAGCACACACAGTGAGTGAGGATACTACAGTAATAGTGTCTGAGGATCTATAACAATAGTATAGGTGTACACAGTGAGTGAAGATACTATAGCAATAGTGTCTGAGGATCAATAACAAAAGTATAGGTGTACACAGTCAGTGAAGATACTATAGTAATAGTGTCTCAGGATCTATAACAAAAGTATAGGTGTACACAGTGAGTGAAGATACTATAGTAATAGTGTCTCAGGATCTATAACAAAAGTATACATGTACACGGTGAGTGAAGATACTATAGTAATAGTGTCTGAGGATCTATAACAATAGTATAGGTGTACATGATCAGTGAAGATACTATAGTAATAGTGTCTCAGGATCTATAACAAAAGTATAGGTGTACATAGTGAATGAGGGTACTACAGTAATAGTGTTTTAGGATCTATAACAAAAGTATAGGTGTACACGGTGAGTGAAGATACTATAGTAATAGTGTCTGAGGATATATAACAAAAGTATAGGTGTACACGATGAGTGAAGATACTATAGTAATAGTGTCTCATGATCTATAACAAAAGTATAGATGTACATGGTGAGTGAAGATACTATAGCAATAGTGTCTTAGGATCTATAACAAAAGTATTGGTGTACACAGTGAGTGAAGATACTAGAGTAATAGTGTCTCAGGATCTATAACAAAAGTATAGGTGTACACAGTGAGTGAATATACTATAGTAATAGTGTCTCATGATCTATAACAAAAGTATAGGTGTACATGGTGAGTGACGATACTATAGTAATAGTGTCTGAAGATCTATAACAATAGTATAGTTGTACTCGGTGAGTGAGACTACTACAGTAATAGTGAAATATAAACAGATTCAAGAGAAGCTAAAATAATAATATTGGTATAGCTAGTAACAGAGTTTGTCCACAAACTGTAAAAACTGGTAAACCACGACAAAGGCTCATCAGTAGTTCACTCGAAATATATTTATTCACAATACACTGGAAACACAAAACGAAACTGACAGAAATAAACTGAAAATATATGGTAATAAGTACTTAGCGCTTTCACCCTGAAGTAACAGATTTTGCTGTAGCAGTGCTACAAATGTGCATATCGGTGTTCACTGTTATAGTGAACAGCACTACATAATATTGTGGAGAACACTGTGCGGGCCATGAGGTTATTTGATACAATAACACAATATCCCACTGACTATTACATGACAGCAGATTTTGTACATATTGTTTTTACAGGAGACAAGCCACATTGGGATGGCCCAGTGTCTGTACGCTCTCGGTATCCTTGCTATCATTTCCATAATAATTCATACTATGGCTTTGAATATGACTTGAGTGACTGATGAGTCTGTAGTTCCCTCAGTCAGTTCATATTCTGCTCTTGTGGATTGACATGACTGTTGTGGTCCTCCATTTACGTGGAATATAGAGTTTCGAAGCTGCAGCTGAAGGGTCCCGCAAGTGGTCCTGAACAGGTCATATTTTAGACTGTTCAAGAGGAAATTGGGGATGTTGTCATTACCTATGGATGTGGTGTTCTTGGCTTTAGTGAATGCTGCCAACACCTGTTCACAGCTGATTGCTGGGGGAACTATAGTCCAGTGGATTTCACCTGGTGGAGCTGGGGATGAGTTAAGGCTGAAGTTTTAGCTGAATTTATCAGCCAGTAGATTTGCTATCAGCTGCACCTTGATCGGTGAAGGTGGTACCATTTGTGACACCCCCACCACTGGACCAGTAATCAAGAAGCCTCAATCCTCACCACTGGCAACAGTGGGGTATGTTCACTGGGAGGATGACACGTACACACACAGTATTTCCACAGCTCTCTGCATCAAGTGCAATTTCCCTTAAGAGCACATACAGATGAAAGTCAGTCTGGGGCTGGTTTCTCTCTCTTTATCCAGATCCTCAATAAGACTCCCCACTGACACAGATACAGAGTTGAGATCTCAGTCAAGTGACCAAGCCAAGACCTCCAGCACCCTCTCGGTCCAAGCAGTGCTTCATGTACCTGCCCACATAGCTGACACACACATTCTTTGACATTTGATTTATGTACACACACCTGGGAAAGGCTAGAATAGGTTTACTAGCTATGCCCCTTTCTGCCCATACTATAAGGTAGTTACCACTGCCACCAGTCAACTCTCTATCAGCTATTTTAAAGCCCTTAACAAAAGGTGCCCAATCTTACTGTTTAATATTAATATTAACACGAATGGTAGTTTGACCAAGAGGAAGGCTGTTAGGAGTGCCCTCAAAACTTAAATATCTCAACGCAGATCAGCCACAATGAAAGGTTTAAATATATTTAAAAATAAATATTACAAGAACAAGACAATACTAGATATATATTCACGATTACATCAGAGTTCAAAACCATAGTAAATATTTAAAACAGCATTGCAGGACAGTCTCAAATAAATAAAGAAAAACATCTAAACTAACCTTTACTATATTCTTGTCTGTATCTAAGAGAATTACTATGGCATAGAAACTTGCTTCATTAGAGCAAGACAGATGTGGTGAATGGATCTTCTAGTTGTTGTCAGATATAAGACAGAATACAGAAAGCTCTGTCTCACTAAGAGACCTCTCAAATTAATATCTCAAATATTACTGCTAGGATAACTTGTAGAATGACATAATTTCTTTTCATATGACTGCTAGTTCCAAGGCCAAACAACCATTGATGAAGCTGGCAGTATTTAGCATCTACCTTTTAAAATATAAGAGAAGGGCTTCTCCTCAGAGCCCTGGCAGATGCTGGAAGTCATAAAACAATTGCATTCCTTCATGCTTTCAAGACTATATAAAGTGTAATGTAATATAGGAATTTTACACAGGAAAATACACTTTATTAGTAATGTTAGCTTACAGTAGTATTTATACATTTGCAGTTTTTAGCACACTTACATGTATTATACTTTTTGTACACATATTTTTATTGTTTTATGTTTTAGCACATGTATTCATTTGTTTACTTAAGTGTATTTTTAAAAATCTTTGTAGCAGTTTGAACTGCCAACAAGGCATGATGTCATTGGTTGACCAATTATCTGTTATGAAGCATTTATTTGTCTAGCACCTATATTTAAATAGGTTATGTTTGTAGACTCATTGATTCTGATGAAGCCCATGATTAGTGAGCAAAAGCACTAAATCCTCATTAAATTTATGTAATTCTATTTCAAAGAACAGTGACTTTTAGTGCTGGTGTGGAATCACAGAGTTTTCATTTGAGGGAAGTCTGTGGTGGTTATAGTGTTACTTCATTTTATTTTCTGCGTTGTTTTTGTCTGAGTGAATGCTATATTTCATGGTATTTTGCTTTCAAGACTAGTAATTACTTCACCCACGGCAAGTACAAATATGACACAGTCATTGTCCTTGCTGGTGTGAATGACCTGAGATGTACCTCCCTGCACCACATGAAAAGAGACATAGAGGAGCTCTCTGATTATGTAGCCCAGGCAGGTATGACCCTGACCCTGAGCAGTATCCTTCCTTCACCAAGAATGATGCCACAATATAGAGACAAGATGATCAGCTTTAACAATTGGCTTAATGTCTGGTGTCATTCAAAGGGGATCCAGTGTCTGTCTGCCTGGGATGACATGCTTGACAAGCCACGCTGCTTCGCAAGGGACGGCTTTCACCTGTCACCCCTGAGATTCCGGATATTGGCTAAGGCTCTTGCCACCCCGATAGTGCCTTTTTTAGGCAAGGCTCAAATTCTAAACCTACCACCCTAGAAAACAAAAATGGGAAGAAACTGAGGGTAATGCTGCTCAATGCCAGAAGTCTAAATCTCAAAATGCACGCACTCGAGGCCCTTCTCAGTATGGAGAACATCGATGTCTGTGCTGTAACTGAAACCTGGTTCAAGGCTCCTGAGAGCACCCCGGCACTATTAGGTTTTACCTCATATCATGCCCGCCCCAAAACCCGGACCACACCACAAAAGGAGGGGGTGTGTCCATATTCATAAAGGATACCCACACCTCCAGGTTGGTGGCAACGCACAAAGCTTCGGAAACCATCCAGGTGCAACTAACCATAGGCAAAACTGCTCTACAAATTGTAGCATGCTACAGGTCACCCTCTCGAACTCAGAAACCCCACACAGCCTTCCTGAAGACACTGCAGGGTATAAATGTATCTCCAAACACCATCATATTGGGGGACTTCAACTACCCGAATATAGACTGGGAACATTACTCAAGCCCTAACTTTCTAGCCCAACGGTTCCTGTAGTTCATAAATTCAAATGCCATGGAACAGCTAGTCACTGTTCCCACGAGAGGAGAAAATATACTAGATCTCATTATCACAAACATGGGGACAAAATGCTCCACACCGGAAGTATATCCCTCATTGGTGAGATCTGATCATAAACTAATCTCACTGGAAATCCACATCCCGCCCCACCCCAAACAAAAAAGACCACAGTGAAGAACTCTAAAGCAAACTTCACACTACTCAAGACTGGTGTGGTATCTTTCAAGGCCCCTGAGCCAGTGGAAACCACAACCCAAGCTGTGGAAGCCCTTACAAATGCCTTCTATGAACACCTCCAGGACTGCATGGATCAGGCAATCCCAAATAAAACCAAGACTCTTTCCACAAAGGGCAAACGTCCAGTCTGGTGGACCCCAGCCATTAACAAACTTTACAATAAGAGGAGAAAGCTATTACATGATAGAACAAAATCCATAAAAGGGAAGTCACCCTGATCATTATTAGTAAAAAATACAAGCACTCATAAAATCAACTAAGGCCAATTTTGAGAGAAAAATTGCCATGGATTCAAAGGACAATCATAAGGCCTTTTTCAGCTATGTTAGGAACCTGGGTGGAAACTCCCAGATATGCTCAGAATTAGTCCAAAATGATACAAAAATCACTGAACCCACAGACATCGCCAACATACTGGCAGACAGGTTCAGTGCAAACTTCACCCCCCTCTCCCTTAAGGAGAGATAACTATCCCAGCGGAGTGTAGCCTCCCAGACATCTCAAATGTGCAGGTGAAAGCTGCTCTCTCTAAAGCTAAAACACAGCATCAATGGGACCGGATGGTGTCCCCGGCTGTGTGCTACACGAGCTAAATGAGGAATTAAACCCGCACATAAGGCAGCTGTTTAATCTCAGCCTTACCACAGGATACGTGCCCAAGGAGTGGCGTACGGCAACTGTGGTCCCACTCCACAAAGGCGGTGCCTCTACGGACCCTGGTAATTACCGCCCCATAAACTTAACAAGTCTAGTCTGCAAAGCTATGGAGAGGATCATAATGGAGCTCATAAACAAAGATATAGGGGACTTGCAGACATTGGACCCGACCCAGTTTGGCTTCGTCAAGGGCAGATTATGCCTTTTGAACTTGGTTGACTTCTTCGAAACAGTCACCAAGGCCATTGATGAGGGAAAGGCAGTCCATACAGCCTACCTTGACCTTGCAAAGGCTTTCGACACAATACTCCACTCGGGTAGTGTAGAAAAACTTACCAGCTTAAATGTAAACCCATATGTCACAAGATGGGTTGCAAACTGGCTTAAGGACAGAACCCACAGGGTTAGAGTTGCTGGCGCTATGTCAGACTCCAAGCCGGTCACAAGTGGTGTCCCACAGGGCTCAGTCCTTGGCCCCCTATTGTTCGGCATCTACTTCTCAAAAGTACAGGCCAACATGGGAGGACTTTGGCTGACAAAGTTTGCAGACGACTGCAAACTGGGCGCCATAGTGGAAAGTGCATCGGACACGGATATCCTTCAGAAGGGACTCACGGAAACAGATAGCTGGTGCCAGAGCCATGGCCTGAAGTTAAACACCAAAAAATGTATAGTCATACCCTTCTGGAAAAACAAGGTAACTCCAAGCTACCATATAGGCGGCAATCCACTAAGCACAGAAGAGGTTATCAGGGACCTGGGGACCCAGGTTGACAGTGGCCTTTCTTTTGACACTCACGTTGCTAAAGTGGTTAGAAAGACCTTCTACTTTGCCCACCTGATCATGAAGGGATTCACATTCAGATCTAGTGAGGTCATTGTTCCCCTGTACTCTTCACTTATCAGACCAATGATCGAGTACAATGCCCCATTCGGGATGTATCTCACCCGACATCTGTAGCAATTGTAGAGACCCCAAAAGTTCCTCACCAAAAGGATAAAGGGACTCCAAAATCTGTCATATGCTGCCAGATTGAAGAAACTCCAGCTCTATTCAGTCGCATACCGTCTGTTCAGAGGTGACATGTGCCTGACATACAAGGCCATGTCCAACCCGGAATTAATGGACATGCTCCACCTCAAAAAATCCAAATCCACCAAAACCACTATAGCAAGCAACTTAAACCTTATCACGGATATAAATAGGATGTGCTGGAGGGATAGATTTATCACTCAGAGCCTCCCTATGCTGTGGAATAAAATCCTGGTCCATGTGAGGCAGAGCACCTCGCTGGCTCTGTTCAAGAGAAATCTTGACCTGTGGATGGGAGATCGTAGGTTTACCCCAGGAATCATCTCTGTGTCACTGCTGGACAGAGGCACAACAAACTAATGGGCACAGTATTTTTTCATATAAGGGGTGGTGTAAGCCACAAAACGTTGGGCTAGGCTTATAAATGCCTTAGGGCAGATAGCCTAGTATAAACCTATGAACCTATGAACCTATGAACCCTAAAGGCAATACAGAAAGTTTTCTAGTACAGACATTGTATCTCTTGCTGTATTGAAAACTGAAAGATACCATCTTTTATGGCCTAGCCATAAAGTAATTTAATTTCAGTTATTTTTTTCTGAAGTTAACCTCCTGTATTCCAGTTTCTACTGTTAAAATATATACATTTAAACAGTTACAACAGTGTATGCACATTTCTGTTCTCTTCCAGTAGATCACATTATGGCTACATTTCAAACAGCACTCTGCAAATACCCTTTTGAATACATAAGTCTGTACGAGCAGTTTGATATATACATGGCATACAGTTCTAATACAGTTGTAACACAAGCATATTGAAGAAATAATTTCAATATTCACCAATGATATATATTTATTTATAAAATTCCAGTTAGCTGGATTGACAGTATCTCCTGTTTTTCAAAAGTCTTTCTTACATTTACATGTTAGTTTTAGTGGCACATCTGGTAGTAAACTCACCTTTGGTGCACAAGGATGTGGGTTCTATTCCTGCACCAGGTAGATAATTGCTGACACTGTAGTGCAGCATAAAGCGGGTGTTTCACTCCTAGGTGTGTAGTGCTAAAGGTGAGATATTAAAGTGAGGTCCCATCTGCTTCAGTTGGTCCTAGCTCAGATGGATGTGAAAGATCCCATGGCACCTATCAAAAAGGTTAAGAGTTCTTTATTGATTGTCACAGTTTATGTACATTGTTTACTATTACTTACACTTTCTATTTACAATATAACACAGTCCCATGTACTGTAGTCATTTCCCCCAAAACCATTTTTTCCACAACCAAAAACATATCTTCTCCAAAATTTCAGATAATATCAATTTCTCATTAAATTTCATTTCATTCAGTGTCTCATTCCATATTGTCCATAAAACATAAAACATTTTTATCAATTTCCATTACTTCTTTTTGTTTTCTGTTACTTTAACACCCACATTGTAACATTTTCATGTTTAATTCAATATTTTTAAAACCTTTCAATACCTTATTTTCACATATTTTCCCCCATAATTCTTTCACTCTAGAACAATTCAAAAGGACATGTTATGTTGTTTCAGTTTTGCCACAGTCATTACACAATCTCCCTTGTATTCTTTTGTAAGGCATATTAGTTTTGACAGGTAATTTATTGTTAATTCTCCACAAAAAAAAATCATAAATATTTTCACACCATGCAAATCTTATTTTACTCATATTTTTTGTTCATTTTCTAAATGCTTCCATGGGAAACTATAATAATCTTCATTCATTATATTTAAATAGTATTCTTTTCTGTTTTTTCCTACATTGTTTATATTCAATTTCCATTAAAAATTTGTTCTGGTACTCTTTTATATCTTCATTTACATAATGTTTCCATTTTTACCCTGAACCCACCCTCTAGCAAAATCCTTATATTTATCTTTCATTATAACATTTATTAAATACCTGTTTTATTTATCTTTCATTATAAAATTTATTAAATACCTGTTTTATTTATATTTCATTATAACATTTATTAAATACCTGTTTTATTTATCTTTCATTATAACATTTATTAAATACCTGCTTTATTTATCTTTCATTATAACATTTATTAAATACCTGTTTTATTTATATTTCATTATAACATTTATTAAATACCTGTTTTATTTATCTTTCATTATAACATTTATTAAATACCTGTTTTATTTATCTTTCATTATAACATTTATTAAATACCTGTTTTATTTATCTTTCATTATAACATTTATTAAATACCTGTTTTATTTATATTTCATTATAACATTTATTAAATACCTGTTTTATTTATCTGTCATTATTACATTTATTAAATACCTGTTTTATTTATTTTTCATTATAACATTTATTAAATACCTGTTTTATTTATCTTTCATTATAACATTTATTAAATACCTGTTTTATTTATCTTTCATTATAACATTTATTAAATACCTGTTTTATTTATCTTTCATTATAACATTTATTAAATACTTGTTTTATTTATCTTTCATTATAACATTTATTAAATACCTGTTTTATTTATCTTTCATTATAACATTTATTAAATACTTGTTTTATTTATCTTTCATTATAACATTTATTAAATACTTGTTTTATCTTTCATTATAACATTTATTAAATACTTGTTGTATTTATCTTTCATTATAACATTTATTAAATACCTATTTTCTTCTTTCATATGCTCATAGGTTCATAAGAAATTACTAGGCAAGCGGCCCTAGAGTCTTTACAAGCCTAGCCATGTTAATCCCAAGTAACCTCATTTGTTCTTTTTGGGTAGTTTGCAGAATGAATTTATGAACAGAACATATCTGTGATCAACACAAGCTACCCCTGTCCATAACAGATGTGGGTGCCACCCCAGGAGTAAATCTGCAGTCTCCAATTCAATTATCTAGGTTGTGTTTGAATAGCGTCACTGAGAGCTCTGTTTTACGTGAACAGGAAGTCTATTCCAGAGAGTGGCAGTCACTGGGAGACGTATCTGTCTGTACAGCACTATTATTGTTTTATGACATAACACACCGATTTCAGAACATTTATCTTCCCATACTCCAAATAATGTTTCTGCCCCATAACTCTTCCGTTTCTAACCATTCTTCTTCTGTTAATACTCTTGTGTGTTCTAATATAATTATATGTATAGCAAGAGATACATATCACTCTAATACACCTGTTCTTCTGTTAATATTCTTTATACTATTAACATTTATAGCTAAAATTTTCAGCTCCCTTTAATGTAAGTTTAGGGTTCCTATTAGTACAATGAAAACGCATTGTGTCAAATGCGTTTTTGTCAACACATATAGAGCGAACAGGCAAAACAGCGAAGCAGCTATTCAGTGAATTTTTTCCCTGGGAAAGAAGTCGGTTGACCGCTTCGTTATTTTGCCATGTTCTGAAGTGTGACAAGTGGTCCCTTATCCAGTATAGCTCCCAAGCATAATTGTGCAACAGTTACTGACCTTAGGGTTAGGGTGCGGGTTAAGGTAAGTGCATACGTATGAAAGTGTTTACTGTTTTATATTTTGTGTTAGATGTATGGTTGAGTTACATGTGTATGTGTTTTCAGTTGTTTACTTTTGTTTTGGGGGGGTAGAATTAGGGTTAAGGTAAGTGTGTATGTGTTTGGAACTGTTCATGTAAATGTGCGAGAGTTACTGACCTTAGGGTTAGGGTGCGGGTTAAGGTAAGTACATATGGTTTAAAATGTTTACTGTTTTATTTTTCCTTAAATGTATGGTTGGATTATGTGCATATGTGTATTTAGTTGTTTACTGGTTTTTGGGGGGTATAATTAGGATTAGGGTATGTGTGTATGTGTTTGGAAGTGTTTAATGTTTTTTTTGTGGGGTTCTGTGGTTTTGACATTTTCAGCTTTCGCTGAAAATGTGTCGATGAAACATCGTTTGCTGTTTTTAGCATTCGATGTTGCAATATAGACCCGTAAGTTTATTATCCTCTTCCACTTCTACCCTTTGCGTTTTTTCTTTCACAATTACACCTTTAAACTCCCTTTTCTATTTTCTTCATTTTCCTAAGACAGTTCTCTCTTTTTCCGTCACCATTTTTCAGTTTCAACTTCATTATTTTTATTTTGAATCTGTTTTTTCTTTATTATTTTCTTGTGCTGTAATCTGTTCTTCATATTCCTCTTGTACATTTCTTTCTATATGATACACACAGTCCTGTGTCTATTCTTGCCTTTCACTTCTATATTTTCTTCACAATCTAGCTATGCATGTCCAGTTAGCGCTCAGTTTGTACACATCATGCCACATTTCTTAGCGTCATGCCCCAGATTGTCACAAATAAAACATTTTCTTTTGTCACAATTACTGATCAAATGATCATCGTTTCCCCCCAAAAAAGCAAGTTTTTAGTTGTCCCCAATATTTAACAAAACCTCTGTTACCTTCTACATTTATCACATTTGGAATATGTAAGACTTTATCATTTTCTATTTTCAAAATCACCCCACATTCCCATTCCTGAGTGTCTTAACCCCTATAATCTTTTATTTTTGTAGTGTCCAAAACCTCTTTACATTAATTCTTTAGTACCTCTTTTTCAACTTTAGATCAACATTGCACAAAATATGCTTTTTTGTCTATGTATGAGATGCTTGTACCATGTAAGAGTTTCACGGATCACAGCTTTTTGAACCTCAAATTGCTCTAAAAAATTCTCCATATACTGTCCAGTTTCAAACAAAATGTCACAGTATGTTTCTTTATTAATGTGTATAAAAGCTTTGACCTCTTTAGGGGAAGTACCCAATGGTGCAATCACATTGTCCCAAACGTCACACCTTTCAGGCCCTATTTCTTCTTTGCTACTCAGTGTTACTATGAATTTCTTCCTTACCATCTCTCTGACTCCTTCCACTCATCTTTTACCTTCTTTCACCATCTGAGCATATGACCTCTTCTTTTCCACAGTCTCTGTCACCTCTGGTTCCTGCATTGTATCCATAGTTTTGCCCAATGTTTCTGCCATCTCACTCTCTGGTTCATTCTGGTTTACCATGTCTTTCAAGTATACATCCCACAACCATCCTGATTGGAGGGTTGTAATCACACATGCACCCCGAGACTCATCCAGGAACAGTTCCTCCTTAAACAGTGCTTCTGAGTCCTTTAATTTATCCTTCCTCTCTGAGTTATTCTTACTAAGCAGCCCCTCTTCATCCTCATGCCGTCACCTCATACATTGAAATCACAGAGTCATTCGGTTTCCTTATCATCTAATTCACCGACCATCTTCTCCTCCGCAACACTACACACCATTCCTCTTCCTGGTTCCCTAAGCCACCTCCACCCTAGGACTGGAAGCAGGAAGTGTAACCACAAACAGCGTCCCCATATAGTAGGAGTAGGGGAAGTTCCCTAATGCCCTGGCCAAATTTCTCCTAGTAGTATAAGTACCATCTCAGATGTCCTTTACTGAGGTTAACCTGGTGAACAAAGAATAAATAAATAAATGCAAAATTATCTGTATTTCATGTTGTTTGTATTGTATAGTATTTGCTGTTGATTGTGCTTATGTTTAAGTAGTTTAGTAAAAATTATTGAGTAATTACTTTTGACATAAATTAAAGGTGAAAAACAGAAAAATAAATGATGCAACCCAGAGTCTCTAAGTTCCAACTTAACTCCTTCAGTTTCACAGGTTCTGATCATAAAATGAAAACCCTACATCTATTGTACTTCAATACTATGGATTAGGTTCATAGGTTCATAGGTTGGTACTAGGCTATCAGCCCTAGGGCCTATACAAGCCTAGCCATAACAATTCCCTGGCTATTTCTTCCCACAGTATTTACTTCCTTGGACCCCTGTCTAGCAATCACTATGTAAAAACTACCTTCCCACTGCCCATGAAAACACAGCAGGTAGGAGAGATCTTGTTCTTTGACAGCTTCAGAATTAGCAGAAATAATATACATGTACTGTTATTCATAGTTGCTTGCACATACCAATATTGTAGTGTCTGGACCGTAGTGATTATACTGTAAAACTGGAGACAAGCAAACTTATTGTTGTATCAGAAATATGTCAGGTAAGGGGAGGGTTCACCTCACATATTTCTGATGCAGTCTCCCCTGCAGGTCAGTCTGTACAACATAAAAGAATGACCATGTATAGATGTCCATGTAGTACTTGGCAGAGTTCAGAGTTGTGCCACTGATATGCCCACCTGCGAGTGTTGGAATGATTTTCACGCACTGCCAACACCTTTACTTCACTGTGACAATACCTGAGCAGCATTGGCTGTCATTGTGTCCCACATCAGAATTTCAGTGCTACACAGAACAGACCTCACACTTTCATATGCCATTATAATCCTGAGCTAATGCAAGGTGACATATTGTTATTGTAATGCATTGTTTGTAAGTACAGTGCAACACCAACATACAATAACAAAAGAGCATTTATGGGTAAACCATGCAACCTATTATTTCTATGTGCACAAGTACAGTCTCTGAAAATATAGTTTCAGTCTGCAAACACAAAACTTTGTGGCCAAGTGTTATGTATAATTTACAGATAAAACATCCACAAACTCTCATCACACTTTGCTGTCACATGACCATTAAAAAGCATCATACACAGGAATGGGGTTACTTTTTGTATTAGTTGTGGCCACGTATTAGGGAAGTGTACCATGACTGGAGAATCCTGCACATACACTCAGCAATCTTTCTTGGTGATGACAGCTCTGGTGGACATGTTAGAAGATAATGCTGCCTGGTCATAACCACACATGGCTGACATCATCTCAACACCAGTTAAGCAGTGTCATTTTTTATTCAGTGGGCCAAGACATGAAACTGTAGATATGGAGCAGAATCTGAACAGCTGTTGGTAAGCAGAGGCATGATCTGTATCTAAGGACAAGAACAGAACAGTGATGGATGGCTTCTGAAATTGTTCATTCACAAGTGACAGTGGTGAAGTATAACAGGGTCAGTTTAGACAACTGCCTGAGGTACACAACTTCATGGACACATAGCTGGGAGCAAAAGTGCAGTAACAACATTGGTGCTGGTCCTTGTTGGCTGAAGGTCAGGTGTACCATCTGTATATATGTTTACCATCTCTCACTGACCCCAGGATTTCTCCTGGCAACATTTCTGATTTTAACTAGCATGTTTTGACATTGAATTAGAACTGGTAGCCCTCTGACCCCTTCTCACAATTCCATGTCATAGTATGATATTTCAGCTGAGCATCAACTTATTCCCAATATTGAGAGAAAAAATATCTTCCTTTCTAAAATTTCAGGATATTTGTCATGCCTCATATTTTTAAAGACAAAGTTTAACAAAATCAGGATTGTATGGGAGAAAATGAATGGGTGGTCCTACTAAAATAAATAATCCACAAAAACAGAGAAATTCAACCTAATTCTTAAAACACAGCAACATGAAATATACTGAAATTAGCACAGGTATATCTAATATGAGCTATTGACAAAACTAAATGCTAAAGCAGTTGTACTATTTCCTGGTTCTTGTCAGTGGAGACATTCTGGTAACAAACAAGAAATAGTTTAGTTTTGCATATTAATAAGTGATCACCAAAACGTATTTCAGAAACACGTCTGCAGCTAAAGTGAATGCACAGAATGAAGAACATGAAAACTGGTTGAAATGCATGCGTATCAGAAAACTGCTATAATTTACAAATGAAACAAGGCCAGTTTTGTATAAAACATATGCTGAAATAAACAGAACATGTTGACAAGAGACATATGTGTCTCAGAGGATCCCCATGCCCTGGGACAGGCTGCTCACCCATGTGAAACAGAGTAAGAGTAATCTTGACCAATGGATGGGAAATCAGAAGTTCACCCCAGGTCTGGGTAGACCCCATATCCTGGCTTCTTCTTGGCCAGTAAAATATCTTACTCCCTTACCCCAAATGACACAACAGTTATTGGTAAAGGGAACTGCTTAGCACAACTTGAATATAGCCTCCCTGTATTAACATCAGCCTCAAAGAATATCTATACATCCTTGCAAATATGCATATAATGTGATGGTTTATAACACAAACCCCACCCCAGGAACACTAGTGTTGTGTCCTTTATAAAACAAAATGATTCATACTCTAGTAAAAGGCTGCTCTGTTTTTGTGCTCTCTTCTTTACAAACTGCTCAAGCTGTTTTCTGTTCCATTTCTGACAGGTATTGTCCTTTAGACATACCCTCTGCATGGTGATAACCCTTTCATCAAAGGCTACATCTCTTTATAAACCCATTAACAAACTCTACAGTAAACATCACAGCTTTCCAATTCATACATCAAACTCTGGGAACCACTACCCTCCACAATCAGAAACATTAACTTATAGCTTGGATTCTGACCATCCTTAAAATACATCTATTCAATTCAAAACTGGTCCTGTAGTGTGAAGGAGTAAAACCCTGACCATGGCTCAGACAACCTGTGTTCTATTAGCAGCTTAGTTGTGTAACATAGTGGCAGGGAGGGATGGCCATTAGCATCTCAGATGGATGGTTCCGTAGGCATCTCCTGTGATGATCTCTTGTAGAAGTTGGGGATATCACACTAGGAAACAATGGCCGAAGGAAAAATAAAGTGACAACAAGGCTGAGCTGCCATAGAGGTAAGGCAATAGGTTATACATCCCCATTGCATTCCCATGTCTTGGTCATACCACGAGGAACCACAGGGAGTAGGGAGTAACAGGACAGGGCATTAATAAGAACTCTCTCAGGGCAGATGACAATAGCTAGACCCTCCCAAATTGCTCTTAAGCTGCACAGTAGACCCAGCCCTACAAGAGATAGTCCAAGTGGTGTAAAAGATGTGCTGGTATAGCAGACTTGACAATAGATATAAAACATTGGGGAGGGTGCTGTAGTATAATGCAGGAGGGATAAAAAATCAATTCTCTAAAAAATCTATTTCAGTTTATCCAAATGCAAATAATTTATACAGAATTGTCCAGCCTAACCAATGGACCTTGAATTAGTGTCTTTACTTCAAAATAACCAGTAAGGAACTGACAGTCTCACACCATCTTCCACTATGGTCAACTTCCTTAGAAACATTTCTTTTTTAATCTTGAATGCGCAAACAGAAAACATATTAAAGTAAATGTAAGTACTTTTCATATTCTCTAATTCTGAGTGCTTAGAGACGTGTTAAAGTATACTCCTAGCTGCAGCCTTGAGATGAAATTCCTTTTCTGTTACTGTAACATAGCAAAGCAGCTGACATGTGTTTATTGTCCATTTAAACGCAAATTCTATAGCTGTGTTACTAAACCAAACAAAGGGAGCAAATACCTATCTGCAAGTATCATGAAGATGTCAGGGGGCCTATGCCATAACTTATTCTAATGGAGTTTTCTCAAGTATAAAAGGTCGCAGTAAGATAGTAAACAAAGCCCAAGATGTGAACTGGCTGCATCTCTCCTTATTTAGTAACATAACAGTGATATGCTCACATGTATGTACTTTTCATGTGAACAGTATGAGTAGTTGTAAGATTCCAGTTTGTTAATATTATATCATACAGTGTGTGGTTCATACATTAGTACTAAACTAACTGCCCTTGTGAGCCATTTTAAGCCTAGTCAATTATCCTTTGTGAGACTCCAACCCTACGTGTTTGTACGGCAAACACCTTAACCATTTGGCCACCCGCCCAACCCCATGTTGAATGTATTTTAAGGCATAAAAGGGTTGTCTTCATGTTAATTCTTTAGGTTCATGTGAGAAAAAACTTGATCTTCCTTATGAGTTCTGATTTGGAATAAGCATTATATTTGCATAGCCAAATATTCTGTCTTTGCAATATATTATTTACCTTAACAGATGATGGTGCCTCGACCAGGGCTTGAACCAGAGCTATCATCAGTGAGTAGTTGTCCTAAATGTAGAAAGTTTCCTGATGAAAATGGGCACCCAAACAAGTAAATGTTTTAACTTTCAGCTCATGTTTCTTTTGTACTTTGACTCACAGTCACATACTGTTGATCATGTAAAAAAAAAACAAACAAAAAAAAAACACAACAATCACCTTCACATTGCTAGCAGGGGTGCAAGCACCCCTGCACCCCCAGTGGGGGGCTCCACCCCCCCACGGAAATTAAATATACCAACTCCAAGATCACATTGCAGTGCAGAAGATGGAAATCTTTCCACTCCGCACTGTATGGAGATGCCCATTCTGCATAGTTGACATTTTGCAAGTTGATCATATGGTCTCAGCCATATGGTCTTCGACTTTATGAAATGTCGACCATGTGAAGGGGACCCATATATATATATATATATATATATATATATATATATATATATATATATATATATATAAACCAAAATAAAGACTGATGATTGGAATGCCTTTAATGATTGCTATAGGGAAGCATTAAAAAGAGAAAAGGAATCTACAGCACATGGTTTAAAAGATACAAACTAGAAACTTTTGCAACAAATAAAAGATCTGAAGACCTTGGCAGGAAAAAGACATATAGGATCCCTTTACCAAGTAACAACTGGCCAAAGGGAGGACACATCTGAAGGTGATTTATTCACCTTTGTGTCCTCCACCGCCTTTCTTGGAAGATGGCATTCGTCCACCTCCTACTGGCCCTTCTGCTGACAGAAGCAGTCCCAATAAAGAGGTAACAGAAATAAAAGGGCAGGAAAATAAAGTAGGAAGAGACAGGGAAATGCTGTGATAGAGCAACACTCTGATAATGCTTACTTCATAACTCTAAAGCTAAACAGGAGAAACATGAAACCCATAAGGGAAATAACACTGAAACTAGTGATGCAGAAAAATAAATTATAATACAGGCACCCCTTAGACAAATTCCAACAAGGAGATGGATGGAAACAGTTCAGGTCCATCATCCTTGGACCCCAACTGACTTACACCACATAGTTAATGATTTTCCTAAAATTAAGGAAGACCCTGTAAAATTTAGGTAAGAAAGGCGTACACATACCATTATTGAATACTATGACCCAAGTCTGGCAGATCTGCGTCACTTATTAAAAGTAGTAACAAATCTTGAAATTGATGGAAACTGGCTAAAGAAGCAGGGACGGGTCCAAATGTAAGAATAAGAGGGAGTGAGTATAAGGTTTGAAAGAAAACAGGGAAGCACTGTTAGAAGCAATCAGTAAGGTGCGCCTTAACAGACAGATTGGAGAAAAATAACTGGTTATAAGCAAAATAAAGTTGAATCACTGGGAGATTATTTAACGAGGCTCAACTTAGTATTTGAAAGATATTCTGGTCTTGCAGTTCATGTAGAAACAGCAGCAGGAACACTGGGCTCTGATTTGTACAGGGTCTTCAACCACAGGTTCAGATACCCCGAAATAGATATGTCTTAATTGGCAAGGAGAAACACTCAAAAATTTACTCAAGTATGCCGAACATTGAACCTAGAACAGAGGGGAAAAAGAGGCAAGTCTTAATACTTCAGTATAAATAAATCAAAAGGGGTCTTATATTGAACTAAGTGTAGAAAAGAAGGGAGTATCATTTTTAATTGATACAGGTGCTACTAGGTCTGTACTTAAAGTGAGTTCAACTAGAGAAATACCTTTATCTGCATAAAAAGTAAAAGCATTTGGTATGACTGATGTTCCTATCATTTATCCTGTGCCACAGCCTATGCCTGTGTCGTTAGGCCCAGTAGAAGAGAAACAAGAATTATTAAGTACCACAGCTCCAGTGAATTTAATGGGAAGGAATCTGTTATGTAAACTAGGATGTATCATCTATTGTACCCCTGAGAGTGTATTTGGATGTGCCTGATGAGGCAAGGGGGGGTAGTTATCATTACTAAACACTGAAGATGAAACATGAATATCACAGCTTCAGACAGATGGGGAATTATTGCAATAGGTAGCTAACAGTATATGAGAACAACATTCTAATGGAGTAGGACAGTTAATATCTACAGAACCAGTAAGAATATGAGTAGATTCAAATAAACCCTTTCCAGAGAACCCCAATATCCCCTGAAGCTAGAAGCAGAAGTGGGAATCAAACTTGTTATTCAGTCTGTGTATCAGCAGGAAATAATTGTCCCTATTAGAAGTTGTGTCACTCCCATACTTCCAATTAAAAAAGCTTGGCTGAACAATACCTATAGGTCTGTGCAGCATCTGAGAACTGTAAATCATGCAGTAGCTTCCTCTAATCCAGTTGTCGCTAACCCAACAACTATTCTTAGCTGCATACCACCATGGGCTACTTATTTCTCTGTTAACAGTTTTGTGCTCATCTTTCTTTTCTATAGTGTCAGACACAATGCCGCACTGACAACAGGATACTATTTTCATGTTAACAAAATTAGCAGAGAAAGGATATAAAGTGTCAAGGGTAATATTACAGCTTTGGTCACCAAAGGTAAAATACCTGTATCATGTAACATCACAAGTAAATAGACAAACATTACCTTCATGTGTTAAGGCAGTAATTGAAGCTCTAAGGCCTGTCACACACAAACAGCTATGGTCTTTCTTAGCTGTGGCAGGATATTGTAGGCAATGGATTTCAAATTACGCAGAACTATCAAAGTCTCTGACAAACCTGATAAAACAAAATATACCAGAACCCTCGCTGTGGGGAAAATGAGAAAAAGTAATTTACTCTTAAAACGAGCTTCATCAAGGCTTCTACTTTACATCTATCAGATTACAGAAAGGTAGTTATACTTTTCTGTGATAATAAAAAGTGAATTTGCATCAGGAGTGCTTACACAAAAGCATGGGAAAAGTCACAATTCTTTGGCTTATTATAGCATGGCTTTGGGCCCATTGGGAAAAGGATTGTCACCTTGCCTAAGACCAGTTGTGCAGCTTCCCCAGTGATAGAGCACATTGCTCCAATTGTCCTAGAACATGAACTTAACAATTGCAGTCACCCATGTAGAGGCTGCCCTTTTACTAAAAACAAAAATGCAGAATTTCACTCCGTCAAGGCTGCCAAAGTATGAGTTGATTCTTATTTCAGATCCAACCATCACAATTGTTCAATTTCCAGTTTTGAATCTTGCATTTCTTCTATCAACTGCAGAGGAGGGGAATGTTCTGGAATGCTGAATTAGAGCTCTCTGTAAGTGGATCCTATGTCAGAAAATCAAAGGTTGCTGGAATTGCTGTATGTACTGAAAGTGCTGTGATAATTCAAGATGCGTATTTGTTAGGGATAAAGTGGTGAACATTTATACGCATTTGGAATGGTGCATGATTTTGGTGAACTATGAAGATGAAAATTTTTTTGGCATTAGCAGACACAGAAATTAAAAATGAAAATCACGTTACATTTTTATTAGTCTCTCTTTTGCTGCCTCTCAGGTGTCGCTGTAACAAAAGTGAAAGTAGTAAAGATGGTAGTTGTCTTTTTGGGATGGAGGGAAGAGACAAGCTGTATGATGTGTGACAAAAGCCACTTGAAATATATGACTGTGGCCGTTTATTCATTCACTTTCATCCCAATCTAACATCAGAAGGATGACTATTCTAAGATATGACTAGTGGGGGATCTCGAACATTTACCTCACATTGTCTAGAATCCCATGGCTTCTGAGGCCCAAGCAGCCTCCAGACTATCAGCTTAATTCTATTATTTCCTCCCCAGTTATTACACTGCAGTTTTGTCCATGTATGTGGTGGTGAAAGGATGCAGGAAGAAAGTGAAGAACATGAATGGAATTCTTTCTTTAGCCACGATTTTTGTTGAGGCCATCTTTGACTCAAGTGATTTGGGTAAAACAAAAAGCTCTGGAATGCAACCCAGAACATGTAGAACCCAGTGGCTTATGTGAAGGGAAATGAGACCTTTGGCTTAATTTGATTGTAGTATATATTGAAACAGTGCAGGAAAAAATCTAAAGTATACAACAAAGTATCAGGAAAACAAAAAAAAAAAGTAATATACATGGTGTGGGAAGGCCAGCATGGGGGGGAATGTAAGGGGTACATTGGAGGGACGGCATACTGCAGGAGGCCCATGAAATCCTTTTCCAAGGGTTTAATTTCACCAAATGCAACAGTCAAAATATTCAGTACTGCCAGTGACTGCCCATTTAAGTATATCACACATCTTATCCACAAAGTTTCTTATTCTTCATGAAAGATTTTTAACATTATAGCACCTGGAGAAGTCAAAAAACATGCAATATGCTTGTTTTTGTCTGATTTCTGGTGCACCATAATCCTTCAAATCATATCTTTATTTAATACTCCTTATTATATACATGGTTGCTGCCGTTTTAATTTGTCCAAGTCTTTTGGGTTTCTAACACCATGATGGTATTGCACCCCATTCGTAATTCAAAGTATAATTAAAGTTTATGAAATCATGGTTGCATAATAGTGTTAAACATGCCCTTGCAGATGCTTCTCAAACTGTCTAACGTACGTTTAGCTACTGGCTTTATCACTGTTGAGTTGCTCAGTGTAGTGGTGAAGCCCCTTCATAAGACTGACCTTACAAATGACTCAGGTATTTGAAGTCCTATCAACCTTACAAGCCTCATCTCAAAACCATGACATGCATTATAAATAGCTTCATAAACTGTTATATCAAGATTCTTGTTCAACTTAATCCCCAACATTCTGGCTTTGTGAAGTATAGATCTTGTCAAGTTAGCCTTGGAAGCTTCTTCAAAAAAGTGACAGAGGATATACAGATGGTGGCCATGCAGTGTATGTAGTGTATTTTGACCTGATGAAGGTCTTCAACTCCATTCTCAGTGCTGGCATCATACAAAATCTAATTGCTTTAAAAACTGACCCATATGTGGTAAGATGGATTGCAAACTGAGTGAAAGCCCTCACAATGCGACCTGGAGATACATCATCAGTAAATATGGAAATGGCCTGTAATGGCCCTCATAGTTTGGTGCTGGGACCTCTCTTATTTGGGATTTACTTGTCAGATCTCCAAGTGAAGTGCCAAGATTTCTGGATTAGCAAAGTTTGCAGATGACTGCAAACTGGAAGTTGTTGTTAATTCACTCTGTAATACTGAAACTCTCCTGAATGAACTCTCCTAACAAACCCTTGGTGTACTAAAAATGAGTTTAAACTAAATGCTAAAAAGTGTACTGTCACTTTTGGTAGACAACCCCTCCCATCATCATAATGAATAATAAATGCACCATCACGTGACAACAGTTATCAGGAAATCCTTTTATTTGCTAATTGCCAAGGGAATATCAGCATGATCCAAAGAGGTAATCACTCACTTATAGTCATCACTGATAGGTCTAATTATCAAGGACAACACCCTACCCCTACCCCCACCTTTAGGATGTATCTCACTAAAGTTATTGAACAATTAGAAAGACCTCAAAGGTTCCTAACTAATTAAATTACAGGCCTAAAGTTTCTTAGTTACTAATAGAGGCTGGAAACCCTTTCCCTTTATTCAGTGTTTTACAGACTTTTGAGGGCAGATCTGTTTTGTTTACTACACTGTTAGAGACCCAGTTGGCCTGGACCTCCTGTTTCTGTATGTCTAATATCTCCATCAGTATTAGAACCAGGGATCTAAATCTTCACCAACAGATATATACAACACAATGGAAAGGTATGTTTGCAAGGCAGCACTTCCCATAAGTTTGGAATAAACTTCGCTTACATGTTAAGCAGTGCAATGCATTATCTTACTTTAAATATAAACTAGTGACTGAATGGGTATCTAGAAACGCAGTCTGGGTTGTACTGGTATGGACATCCTGGAGAAAGGAGGTACTGCCCGAGGGAGGGTACTGACAAGGTGTGATTAGTCTTAAGAATTATTGGCCTCGGCATATCTATAAATTTATAAAATTAAACTGTTTTTATGGCTTTCTGCCATAGCTTATCAGGAAATCTCTGCCTACACCCATAATTATTCTGAATAGCATGAAGGGGCTGTAACAGAATGATTGAATTAACAATTAAATACAGCAAAATGATTACTACACTGTAAATCAGTCTTTCTCCAGTGAAATCTACCTGTCTGGAACATTCATTTAAAACAGGCTATTACAGAGAGAGCCTCTCTTGTTATTCAGTGTATGAAAGCTGGTAAATATGTGGGTCTGCACTAACTTACGGAAATTAAACATTACTTGTAGAACATATGCCTTCAACTGTTTGAAGAATATGCATGAGAAAATGCAATTTCTTATTGAACTTTTGTGAAGTGTTGTCTTTATTGATATTTATCCTGGGTTGAGTCTGAAAAGGGTCAATACCCCAGCCCACTTAACTGATAAATAAACAGCAAGCAATCAGTAAATAAATAAATGAACTATACAGAATTTTGCACAGCATCCCTGATTCGACCTCATATTTTTCCTTTGTCCCTTGTAAAATATTTGTTTTTCTGGTAAATCACTCAGAATCATACCTCTCAACTGTCCTGAATTTCACAGAATGTCTTGATCACTGCCTCATGTTTTTGGTCTGTTCTTCATAAAATCTGTGTTTTTTTTGGCAAATCACTGAGGATTGTACTCACTATATAATGAAATATCTGAGTCTGAGAACTTATATCCTTCGGAAAATACGTGCTAATCCAAAACCTGTTATCCTAGCAGCTTTCTAACCTTATAAGACACTATTGAAAATCTCTCCTTGATTTTGACCGTTTATCTCCACCTGTTAGTTTTGGAATTGTCCAATATTCTTATGCAGACGTTGAAAGGTATGCAAAGGATTACAGTCAGTCACTAATGTCAGACATTAAAGCTTCATACTCCCACTGTTCATCAAGTACATGGTGATGCAAAATCTGTTCTGTTACAATTTCAATAGAACAGGTAATATTTGAAAATTGCCCCTAGTTTTAAGCCATCATTTCCCTGATATTTTTGGTTTTATTCAAAATTTTTGGTGAAAGAAGTTGATTGCTATACCTCAGAAACAAAAACATAGGTGATTTCATGTTAACCCACAAGCTTGGGCAGGCAGAAAAAGATGATTTATTTCTCAAACCATCTTTTTCCAGCACCCTAAGCATGCAGTTATTTTGGAAATGCCAATGTGAATGATTCAGTGTAATCAGTACTGTAATCACTTCTCCAGTGGTAGTTTGAGGGCATATTCAGCAGCTGTTAAAAGTGTGTGTGTGTGTGTGGGGGGGGGCTCTCATCCCACCACCCTATGGTTCTGGTGCCCATGTCTGTTATACCTAATGCCATTTACAGTATAAACAACTTGTCTTGATCCACTTCATGAGTTGTGATTTTCCATAAATATTATATTAGACAGCTCGAGGTTCTATATGTTTGTCTTTGCACTTTTTACTTTCACAATCTCTTGAATAGTTGGCATCCATCCTTAACAAAGTCTTCCTTTATTTTATTTTATTCAATAACAATTACAAATCGTGAATACTTTTATATATACTTTACTCAACCTAATTACCATACAATTTAAAATGTGAGGAAAAGGACACAAAGAGAAGTTGTTTTAGAAATGTGCAGTAAAACAAATTGGAGATTTTTTAAATAGGAAGGAATACATACTGGCCATAAGAATTGTCACTTCGTTTAGTTAATGTAGCCCTCATAATCTTCAATATCCGCTGTGATTATAAATAACTTACAGATCATGCATATTCTTCCTAAACATCAAAATACCATAACTACTTCAAATAGTATGCTCTAATGGTTGTATTATATAAAAAGCCTAAACCTAGAAAGCCATGTTAATGACATACCCTGCACTTTAGTAGCTCTAATTATTTGCTGATGATTGTTCACTCACATTGTACAGTCTTGCTGTTGGATATTCATGTTATTTGGTCATATCTGTAACATGTGCAATGCAAATAAGGAATTTTGCAAACGTATTAGTCATAGGTGATTCCATCATGTGACACACAGATGTCCCTCTCACCAAGCTGGATAAGGAAAAGGTCACGGTCAGCTGTCTGTTAGGTGCCACGATACTCCACATCACACAGGCACTCAGGTCTCTCAACAACACATGATGGTGTGAATGACTTGAAATGTACCTCTCTGGAATATATGAAGACAGACATGACTGAACTCAGGGAGTATGTGTCTCAGGCAGGTATGTCCCTAGCCTTAAGCAGCATTTTACCTTCATCAGGGATGATGCCTCAGTACAAACAGAAAATGATTGACTTCAATAATTGGCTTAATTTCTGGTTTCATTCTAAGAGAATCCAGTATCTGTCAGCCTGGGATGAGACGATCGACAGACCTCGATGCTTTGCCAGAGATGGTCTTCATCTTTCACCCCTGGCTTTTCAGCTACTGGCTAAGGCTCTTGCCACCCCCATAGTACCTTTTTAGGCAGTGTCTCAAGGACAAAATTCCTGATATGAAAACTCCATCTAAAACCACCTTAAGGTTATGCTGCAAAACACTAGGGCTCTTAGCATGAAACTGCATTTACTGGAAGCAGTCCTCACCTTGTAAGACACAGACATTTGTGCAGTCACAGAGACCTGGTTAAAGGTTGTGGAGAGCACCCCAGCCATACCAGGTTACACCTTCTTTCACACATTCAGACCACAAACTGAAGGCATGAAAACTAAAGGAGGTGGTGTATTAATTTTCATTAAAGATAAATACACCTCCAGATTGGACAAACAGCATGATTCCCTGGAGATACTCCAGGTGCAATCAACTGTTGGTAAGACACCTATTCAAGTCATTCCCAGCTGCGGGACCCCTCCATGAATCAGGACACCCACTTTGCCTATTTAGATCTACTTGAGTCTGTCAAGATACTTCCGAACATCATGGAATTGTGTGACTTTAAGTACCCATCCACTGACCGGGTAAATTACTTGTGCTCAAACTCACTTGCCCAAAGGTACCTCAACTTCATTAACTCCAGTGCCCTGGAACAGCTGGTTGACACCCCCAAAAGGTGAGCCAACATCCTGGATCTGATGCTTACCAATATGAGGGATCACTGTAGCACCCCCACTGTGAGGTCTTGCCTGGTGAGATCTAACCACAAATCAGTCTCATTCAAAGTAATTATCACATCTGACTGCCCCCAACAGCAACTAAACTAAAAAACTTCTCCAAAGCAGATTATAACTTTTTATGGGATGGTATAAATAACTTCTCTGAACCTCCCCTCTAAGACAGAACTGGCAACTATGCCATGTTCTACACCAATGCTTTATACAAACACCTGTATAACTGCATTGACTCGGCTGTACCTGATAGGACCAAAACAAGCTCCTCAAGGAAGAGCAAACCTGCCTGGTGGAGAACTGCCATCAACAGGCTTTACAATAAGAGGAAGAAATTGCTATCTAAGAGTAACAGGGATTGAACCCTAAACTGGAAACACTCCCTCCTCAGCTTAAACAAGCAGACTTTTTGTGAAGTTCTCCAAAGGAAACTAGGAATGCAAATGAGATTCCTCAACTAAAGACAAGCAGAAGGACTTCTTTAGTTCCATCCATAACCTAAAAGGAAAGACCCAGATTTGTGCTAAACTGGTAGTTAATGATACCACATATACTGAGTCTGTGGACATAGCTAACCTGTAGGCTGACAGATTCTGCGAAACTTCACTCCCCTGTCCCCACCACATGTAACCCACGACATCCCTGTCACCTGTCCCCTACCTTGTATCTCTAAAGAGCAGGTCATTAATGCCGTCCCTAAGGCCAGGAACACATATAACATCCCAGGTGTCTACTTTACATACCTGAAATACTGCATAACCGAAGAGCAGGTAACTGAGATGAGAATGCTAAAACTTCAAATACACGAACATCCTCATAGCCAAACAGTTTCCCACGGTAAGCAACCACTGGACCAAAAACTCACTGAGAACATACTGCATAATCTACAACCTACCCAGATGGGAGAGCTATGCCCCCTACACCTCTGAGAATCACACTACAGTGAGGAACAAGGTAAATCTCCCCTTGTTGGCCCAGTGTTTACTCACCCTGGGAAACTGTTCAGCTATGTGGATGTTAATGTATTTGAAGTTTCAACATTCTCATCTCGATTATCTGGTCTTCTGTTATGTGATATTTTGGCTATGAAAAGTAGATCCCATCCCAGGCTGCATCCTACATGGGCTCCTACAAGAATTGGCAACACCACTGGGTACTCTTTTCAATCATAGTCTAAGCGCCAGCTTCATTCCAGCTAAATGGAAAATGACCACCATTGTTCCCTTGCACAGGGGTAGTTCCACTGACCCTGGGAACTACAGACCTATTAGCATGATTAGCCTTATCTGCAAGGCCTTGGAGTTCATAGGTTCATAGATTAGTGAATCATCATGGACCTTATCAACAAAGGACAGTCACCAAGGCCCTGGATGAGGGGCAATTTGTTCATACAGCCTACCTAGACTTAGCCAAAGCTTTTGACACTATCCCTCACTCAGGCATCATTGACAAACTCACCCAGCTAGGTATCAACCCTTATATTATTAGATGGGTCACTAAATGGCTCACTGATAGAATCCATATAGTCAAAACAGTGGAATCCACCTCCAACAGCAGACCTGTAAGAGTGGTGTTCCACAGGAATCAGTCCTGGGACCTCTACTGTTTGAAATGTATTTCTCTGAAGTACAAGCAAAAACTAAAGGTCTGTGGCTGACAAAATTTGCTGATGACTGCAAACTGTGAGAAGTCCTAGAATCTCAACATGATTTCCACTCAGTGTTGAGAGACCTGGGCACTTAGGTTGACAGCAACCTCACCTTTGACCACCATGTCTCCACAGTGGAAAGAAGGACTTTCTATATTGCTCCTCTCAAAGTATGGGCATTGTCTCCAGAAAAAAAGAAGTTATAACCTCTCTGTACACTTCCGTCATCAGGCCAATAATTGAGTACAATGCCCCTTTTGGTATGTATCTTTCCAAGCACCTGCAACAATTGTAGAGACCACAAAGATTCCTCACAAGGAAAATGATAGGTCTTCAGCATCTGTCCTTTGTGGATTGTCTGACATCACTGTCACTTTATTCTGTTTCATACAGACTACTCAGAGGCAATCTCTGATCATGCTTTATTGGAAATGCTGTATCTCTGTAATTCAAATGGTACATGATTTACTCACTGTAAAGCCCTCAATGTGACATTAATAGAACCTGCTTGAGGGACAGATTTGTCTCCCAGAGGTTGCCACACCTTTGGAACAGACTCCCACTTCATGTCAAGCAGTGCACCGCATTGGCCCTCTTCAAAAGCAATCTGGATGATTGGATGGGTAACTGTAAATTCACCCCAGGGGTTCCACCTGTGTCCCTCTTGGACATAGGCAAAAGGTGCTGATCATCAAAATAAGGGTAGAACTTAGCTAGGATTGTAAGGGCCATAAGGCCATTAGCTTAGTAACTTCCTATGATCTTATGATCCTATGAACTGTTGCTAATACTCAACATTTTTTTCTCTTTTGGTTTAATAGTTAAGACTACCTACTTATTTGGGTAGCATGTTCTTTTTGTCTTTTAGCCTTCACTAATAATTGTTAGTAATGGTTTTATTAGACTTGTACTCCTCTCTCTTACTATAACCTTTGTAAACTTAGGGTGGTACTCATAGTCCAGAGTTTTGCACTTGCATAGCAGTTATCCACTAAGAGAGCCTCTGTGCCTATATACAGATACAGTAAGTGCATATTATTTGCACTAACTTTGTAAATGCAAATACATTTTAAGAGTCATGCTCACCTGTGCTGCTAGAGGTGGGAGAGGAGGGGCACTATGTGCTGGAGGAGGTGTGAGAGGAGGGGCACTATGTGCTGGAGGAGGTGGGAGAGGAGGGGCACTATGTGCTACAGGAGGTGGGAGAGGAAGGGCACTATGTGCTGGAGGAGGTGTGAGAGGAGGGGCACTATATGCTGGAGGAGGTGTGAGAGGAGGGGCAGTTTGTGCTGCAGGATGTGGGAGATGAGCGACTATTTTTCTGTCAGGGGATAGAACCCTATTTTTTCAAATTGTTTTATGTAAGGGAGTAGTATGGGTGGGAAGTTGGTAAGGGAGCATAAGAAAGAGGATGAAGCCTCTCAATTCAAGGAGTGTTCACCCTCTGCCCATCCAGGAGCATCCTCACAGCATTCAGGATGTAGCACCAGTCCTATGGGCAACTTGACACATGGCACCCTGGCAGGCTTGACTGAACATGGGCTTCAGGACTTGGTTTAAGAGTATGTTTGCACAGGTAATGGACATACACCTTCAGACATTCCAGGATTCTTCTCAGCAGGTAGAAGACTCACTGCCCCAATCAGCATCTACCACAGTGCCACCACAGGCCCCTGCCCCTGCAAAATCAGGGCCCACCACTGCAATACTATCAGGCAGTGGAAGCATTTGAGGTCTCGTGGATGGGTGATTGTTGTATGGCCAGACTCCACCTCACTCTCTCCTTCCAAACAGAAATGGAAGAGATCAAAAATAGGAAGGACAAAGTAATGCATAATTAAAATAAGAAACAGAGAGAAAAATGGTGAAGACAAAGAAGAAATGCAGACAAACAATTCACATGTAATGTTACACACAATTCCAGTCTTTATTAGAAGTGAAATTTATTCTTATTAAATCTATATTCAGCTAAAATAAATTATTTGGGAAATGTTTATGCATACATGGGAATAATCAGTATATTGTTATCAAGTCTTGGAGACTTTTACGTTTGCAGTCTACTGATATTAATTGGATCTGCTGGTTTAACATAAGAAAGGGTAATACATTTGAAATTTTTGCCAGATGTGGATTTGACTACAGTACTGCACAGAGACAAGGACATTATGATTTGTTCTCTGGAGAAAGGCTAGCCAGGTTGGGGTCTTCTTAAACGGTCAAAATAAACTTATTAAGGAATTCACTTCATGAAGGACTACGAAATGTCAGTAAATGGGTCTGCTTACTCGGTGCTGGAAGTCGTGAATCAGGATAACAAAAGACGGTATCTTTAATGACAATTTGATCCAGGGCTCAGTTCCAGGTAAGCATTAAGGCAGTTTGTGGACAGGGGATAGGTCATGAAAGGCTACTAATGGAGGAATTGTTAATTATGGCACACACACGCACACACGCACACACACACACACACACACACACACACACACACACACACACACACACACACACACACACACACACACACACACACACACACACACACACAAATGTAACAACTGAAAGAAGTTTTAACTTCCTTCCAGATCAACCTTTATTAAACTAAACACATTTACTGTTACAGATGGATGCAGTACATTTATTTAACGACAGTAATGTGTACTTGGATCATTTTCTGCTTAATAAGTGTAAGCATACTAGGACAATGTATAGAAATGCATAAAAAAGTAATACAACTTATCTCTCACTAAGCTATGTGCTGGTCATTCATGTTATACTCTAATTTCCACATCCTCGCCAACCTCCACTCCAGCTAGGGTGTAGTGTCTGACTAAGTTCAGCGATCTTGTACATCAGTTAATAGTGTAGAAGAAATGACTGTCTTATATAATTAGCATGCTAATAAATATTTTCTGGTCTACACAAACAAAATCCTTCTTAAAAAAAATGTTTGCATGTATTGCAAGTCTTGGGAGGGTGGCCTAATGGTTAAAGCGTTTGCCTTACAAATATAAGGTGCAGGGTTTGAGTCTCACAAGGGATAATTGGCTAGGCTTAAAAATGGCTTGCAAGGGCAGTTAGCCTAGTATGAACCTAATACTATACCTGAAATTATGTGAGAATGAAAATACTTTTATTGTTTGTGTAAAAATGCTTACATTCATATGCATGAAAAAAGTAATTACAAGTGTACTCACACAGATGTACATTTTTATTTTACAGACATGCATATGCATACTTATATTTTTACCCATAAATATATATTTATATTTATACACAAAAGTATGTCATCACACACTTGGATGGACTATGTTATCACATTCTGAGATGGTGCAGTGGTGCAGCGGTAGCACTGCTGACTCACATCAGAGGCTTGCCACTTTAATTCTTGGCTGGGGTGCCTTCTGTGTGGAGTCTCTGTGTTCTCCTTGCATTCGTGTGGGTTTTCTCCCGGTGCCCCAGTTTTTTCCCATGTTATAAAGACGTGTCTGGAGTGTTTCTTCCCAGGCCTCTGCTAAAAATTGGCTTCGTTCCAAGTCAGTTTTCCAAGTAAATAAGTAAACATTCTGTATTTGTATACAGGTTCAGCTATTTCTTATGCATTATAAATACATTTAGATACATATTTGTAGTTGCACATACACTTCTTCTAGAACATACTTTCACTTATACAACATTTTTATATTTTATTTTTTAAATCTAAGTTTGATATGATTAAAGAAATACTATAAAACTTGTGTTCTACCCACTTAGCCAGCTGGTCAGTCCTGTTTCTGTAGGTCATTTTACCTGTGTCAGCTCTGGGGGTGCCACAGAAGATGATCGCCATCAAGACTGACAGGTGCAGAAACTTTTTACAATGTAGATTCATACTGGAATTATTTCACCTCTATTAATGGGGACCCACCAACTCAACAAGATAAACAATATATATTGGAATCTGCTTATAGAACTACATCTTCCATTGTCTGGAGACTTTATACATGGAAATTTTTACATAGATCTTTTTATACACCTTTGATGATGAATAAAATTAATAATAAAGATAATCTATGTAAGAGATGTAATGTAGAAATTAATGCTGACTGGGCTCATATGTTTTATGACTGTATGAAGTTGAAAGAATACTGGAAGTCAATTAATGAATTTTTGCAGGCTATTTTTACAGATAATTTCATTATTTCTAAGTCTCTTATATTATTCAACACACCTGTACCTCAATGTGTTAAAAAGATTAAGCTTCCCTTGTTATGGTCTATCCTAGCAGTGGCTAGGAAAATAATAACTAGAAATTGGATTTCAGATACACCTCCTTCGTTCAATTAATTTAAAAATGTTATGAATATAATGTGTCATATGGAAATAAGCACAATTAGAATGAGAACAACTAGAAAAACATCACATTTTATTGTATGGGATAATCTACAAAATTTGTTAAAAAAATTCTAATTTCAATAGCACAGTATTTTAGTTTAATTAATTGATCTGATTGTAGTGGATGTCTTTGTAAATACTTTAGTTGTTTTGTTGAATATTATAATAATACCTATTTTTAATTATTTGTATAAAATTGTTATGATATTTCTCTTATATGTTAAAACAATAAACTTGTTTTAAAAAAAAAAAGACTGACAGGTGCATAACAAACTCCTGCCAGGTATATATTTTTTTCCAGTCCAGACCTCTTATGGAGCAGTCAGTCTTATTCAGGGATGAATCCAAAAGAAGGTATAAATAATTGTGGTATCTTTGTCAGTCCAACATGGCCTCATGTCTTCACAAGTGCTGCCTTCAATAGAAGTCCCAGTACCAGAATCAAGAAATTATGAGTAAGACTCTATTTTACAGGTTTAAAATCACTCATTTTCTAAACAAACGCAGTTAACAAGCAGGAACATTAGACCTTGTATTGTTATTACTGGCAAGTTTGGTTTTATGAAAAATACTTTGTCATCTACAGATTTTTTTAAAGAAATACAGTCACATTACATTTATATGGTAGATCAGTACTGAAAGCATCAGTTTTCGCATACTTTGAACTGCTAATGCTTGTGTGCTTTGTTGTTGCTGCCTTTTTGGAATATTTCATCTTACTGTCAAGAAGAAATAACTTTTGTATGCATTCCTTCTATAGTGTAGCAATAGTATAATTTTCTTTATTTATTTATTTATTGCTTTTTCTGATTAATATTTGCTGAAATAAATCCTACTTTGTGTGCCAGTACCAACTTCTAATAAATTCTGATTGATGTAAAGTGATAGGTTGTGCCAGTTGCCTGTGTAAACTGATATGTACATGACCTCATTTCCCCTTTTCTAAACATTGTCACCTTAGAGAATAACTGAGGCTATCTGTGTATTCCTGCAGACTTATGGGGATTGCTGGGGACTTTTGTGGACTTTTCCACTACCCCCAGTGATTTCATGAGTTCCTGAGGCCTGGTTATGCCGATAAGCTTCCATTCACATTCATATTCCTGTAATTCATAGTGATAAGTTTAGAAAGGCCTAATATGCATATAAAACTCATAAATGACTCTGAACTTATTTCAGTAGGTTTTTCACTATGATTTTAACTTGTGATTACTTGAGTTAGGCAGTACATGAATGAGGAAATCACTGGCTTTTTAAATTAAGCAATAAATATTAGAAACATTGCAAATTAATATCACACAGTTCAAAATGATATTAGATTACTGGGTTTACTTGATGAAATGTTTGCTTTAGTGATGTGTTGGACACATTTGGTTGACTAAAGTAAATACCTGTAAAACAATCATTTGTAAATTGAAATTCATTGCAGCACCAGAGGAAATGCATAGAAAGTAATTTATTTTGTTATCATTTAGTGATTGTACACACATGGTAAAAATGCAGTGATTTAATATTGAAGTACTGAAGTGTCAAGGATGTTTTGTTGGCACAACATAGACAAGTCTTTACTGGGAGATATTTGAATGCCACTGCTGAATGATAATGACAGCTGCTGGGACTCAATAAACTCCATGTAGGCTTCGCGTGTCAATAAACTCCATGTAGGCTTCGCGGGAACCCTACATGCAGTTTACAGGCTTGCACAGCGATGTGTGTCACACAGCAGAGCATCATGAATATTCATGCCTCACACTGCCTTCAAACAACAAGCAGGGTTTGTGGCTAGCAACAGTGTTGCTGGCCAGGAAACCATGTAACGCAGCATGGATAGCGAACTTAGTTATAGCAGAGCAAACTGGGCTAGCTGGATTGCGCAGAATGCCACAAGGATTGCCAGTGTTTTTCATATATTAATGTATATGTTCCAAGATCAGGACAGGACAGTCTATTTACTGCTGAGTATTATGGAATTTCATTCCAGGCAGTCTGTACAAGTTGTGTAAATGATCTGTAAGGGTGCATGGATTGCTGTTTATAAGAAACAGTCATGGGAAGTGTGTTTATTGAATAGAGATTCACAGATGAAGGTAAGGGATGAAGACTGGGAAGGAGGACAGGTGGAACCTTGTAACGTACCACACATGAGGGAATTTAAAAGGAAAACAGTTGCAGCAGGAACACTAATCACATCTCCACATGGCACAGTACAGGCTGCACAGTGACAAATGTATATGATATGACTGTCACACAAGGTGACATAACAGTGGAGAAGATGTCTGTGTGATATAAGCATCCAGACATGAACAATGGAGAGGACATGTATCAGACATGAACAATGGAGAGGACATGTATCAGACATGAACAATGGAGAGGACATGTATCAGACATGAACAATGGAGAGGACATGTATCAGACATGAACAGTGGAGAGGACACGTATCAGACATGAACAATGGAGAGGACACGTATCAGACATGAACAATGGAGAGGACATGTATCAGACATGAACAGTGGAGAGGACATGTATCAGACATGAACAATGGAGAGGACAGGTATCAGACATGAACAGTGGAGAGGACATGTATCAGACATGAACAATGGAGAGGACACGTATCAGACATGAACAATGGAGAGGACAGGTATCAGACATGAACAATGGAGAGGACAGGTATCAGACATGAACAATGGAGAGGACATGTATGAGACATGAACAATGGAGAGGACATGTATCAGACATGAACAATGGAGAGGACATGTATCAGACATGAACAGTGGAGAGGACACGTATCAGACATGAACAATGGAGAGGACACGTATCAGACATGAACAATGGAGAGGACATGTATCAGACATGAACAATGGAGAAGACATGTATCAGACATGAACAATGGAGAGGACAGGTATCAGACATGAACAGTGGAGAGGACATGTATCAGACATGAACAATGGAGAGGACACGTATCAGACATGAACAATGGAGAGGACAGGTATCAGACATGAACAATGGAGAGGACAGGTATCAGACATGAACAATGGAGAGGACATGTATGAGACATGAACAATGGAGAGGACATGTATGAGACATGAACAATGGAGAGGACATGTATCAGACATGAACAATGGACAGGACAGGTATCAGACATGAACAATGGAGAGGACATGTATCAGACATGAACAATGGAGAGGACATGTATCAGACATGAACAGTGGAGAGGACATGTATCAGACATGAACAATGGAGAGGACATGTATCAGACATGAACAATGGAGAGAACATGTATCAGACATGAACAATGGAGAGGACAGGTATCAGACATGAACAATGGAGAGTACATGTATCAGACATGAACAATGGAGAGGACATGTATCAGACATGAACAATGGAGAGGACAGGTATCAGACATGAACAATGGAGAGGACATGTATCAGACATGAACAATGGAGAGGACATGTATCAGACATGAACAATGGAGAGGACATGTATCGGGGATGTTAAACATAAATGGGTTGGGTGCATATTGTGAAGCTGTGCAAACTGATTTGTCTGACTATGCCTGTATTATCAGCAGAGGTTTCCAACAAGTGGGAGACAAATACAGGCTCATGGCCAACAGTAAATCCATCATGCACAAACATGCACAATATCAGAATAATAGCACCAGCAATACTCATGTCTCTGACACAACATTTTCTGAGTGAGCATATATGGTTTTACATCAACACACTTGTACAACTATTAAAACATGTCAGCAATCTATGAATGTAATCAAGCACACTCTTCTGACACTAACACATGCAGGAGGTGTGAGGAGAGACACTTAACATTATGATCACTAGAGGCTAGTTGACTGGTGTAAATAGTATATAAATATATATAAATATATACATATATAGCACAATCCACACTGTCATAAATGTAAACTATGCCATCAATGTCATTAAACAGCTATGTATGCCATGAATGCATCACGGAAACAGATATCACACATGCATGTGGTATTACACCTTGATGGGGGTTCCATACCATCAGACAGTAATGTTATGCAATAAAACTAATACTTAGGTATGCAGAAATGGATGTGTGACATCTTACTGTGACAAACGTGATACACTTTATTTACACATCATTGGAAGATGTGTAGGGAGGAACATGAGGAGAGGTGCATTGTACTCAGGTATTGGTGTAGTGAAGGCTGTGAACCATGAAGGTATTATGGCCTGTTATGTGGATGCCCTGCATATACTCAGTAGTTGTGTTACATACAAGGGAGTACTCAACTCTGTGGACCCATGCTGGTGGACATTCCACATACAATATATCCCAGGGCACAGGCCACATAACGACTGGTCTGCTGATAGATTGTAATGTGTACATGAGCCTTGGTTTGTGCATTTGATTGAAAACAATACAAATCCCCACGTTTTTTTTTTTTTTCATCTCATGTGTTGCCATAGCTGTGGCAGCAATCACTGGTGTGCGTTGATAGTGACTATATTATACTAATATCACAGAGATTGTCCACAGTCTGTATTCCTCCAGACAGCTGTTGGGACACCAGATTTTTATGTGATTCTTGACATCTGTGATTTAAATCATGAACAGGGAAGGGCCTGGCAGACAGCCCTGTTGTACAGACGTGATCACTGGACATGAGATATAGGTCACATCACACATTTCTACGTATTTTGATGCTTCGTATGTGATCCACCCACATGATGATATAGGTGGTGATAGCCACGTATGATAGTGTGAAGTGTGGACTTGTGTCAACTGTCTTGGCCTGGTCAAGTTCTACAGGATGATAGTGTTGTCATACGGCATGCCTTACTTGAGCTCTTTGAGGACATCTGACAGATGTAACAGATATAGATGTACCATTAAATCTCACACATGTCTGTCGCACAGTCAGGATTTTACTAGTGTCCATGTAGAAAAGCTCCATGATGACATGTTGGTCTGCTCACAGATAAGGAGAGTGAGGATGTGTCTATACATGCATGCATCAGGTGCTGTCCCCACCCCACTCAGATGAATGCACATTGATATACACCCGTTTACGGAAGCATAGCCCATCTGGAGGGTGTGTTGAATTGTGTATCAAACCATGTCAGTAGGCATATGTTCTGAGCCAAGCTATAGGTGATCTGTCATGTTATCACAGCCCACTGATTCTGTGTGATAGGCCTATACCTTACCATACCTTCTAAAACAAACAATGACAAAGAGGAGACAGTACTCACCTTAAATTTGGAGGAGGTGAGACTTCAGCTTAAGAAGGTGAATCCTAGGAAGGCTGCTGGACCCGACAACATATCTGGCAAGATGTTGAAGGGGTGTGCTGATCAGTTATGTCTGGTACTGACAGACATCTTCAACTCATCCCTTGCTATGAAGAAAGTTCCCTCGTGTTTCATGGAAACAAGTATTGTCTCACTTCCGAAGAAACCCAACCCTACCTGCTTCAATGATTTCAGACCGGTCGCCTTAACCTCAAACATTATGAAGTGCTTTGAGAGGATTATGACGAAACATCTGTCTGTGGGTCTGCCTAAGTCCTTCAATCTACTCCAGTTTGCATACCAGGCAACTAGATCGACTGCAGATGCTACCTAGAATGGAGGAACAACTACGTAAGGATGCTGGACATCGACTTCAGTTCTGCATTCAACACTGTGATACCATTGCAACTGGTGGATAAATTCGTGACACTCTGGATAAACAAGCAGCTATGTAACTGGACTCTTGACTTTCTGATTGGTAGACCCCAGTGGACTTGCACTGGAAACAACACCTCTCAACGCATAGTCCCGAATACCGGTGCTCCCCAAGGTTGTGCTCTCAGCCCCTTGCTCTTCACCATCCTCACCCATGACTGCACTGGAAAACATAACTCAAACCATATTATAAAATTCACTGATGATACCACAGTCAAGGGTCTCATTAGTCGGTGGAATTAACATAACTACAGGGATGAGGTGAATACTTTGATTTCCGGAGTGACAGGAACAATCTGGACATGAACGTTAATAAGACCAAAGAAATGATTATGGACTTCAGGAGAAAGGCAACAGTTTACCAACCACTCACTATCAAAGGGGAGGTAGTAGAGAAAGTCAAAACAACCAAGTTCCCGGGCCTTCACATATCTGATGATCTCTCCTGGGTGGCTAATATCAACCATATAGTCAAGAAGACTCAACAGAGACTTCACCTCCTGAGAAGCTCAAAAAGGCCAGGCTCCTGCTGTCTGCACTTACCACTTACAGGGGCGCTAGCAAGAGCATGCTCACTAGCAACTTCATAGCATGGTTCAGCAACTGCACAGTGGCTGAGAAGAAGAAACTACAGCGGGTTGTGAGGGTGGCTGAGAAAATCCTGGGCACAAACATCTCTTCTATTCAGGAGCTTTTCTTTACAAGAACAAGAAAGTGAACATATAAAATACTTCCTGATTCGACCCATCCGGCCCACAGCTGGTTCAGCACTGGAGTGAGGGGGATGACCACCACACAATCATGTTGTATAGCCAATCAGACTCAATCAAGTGTTTCAAGAAGAGACATGTGTGAAACGGACAGCTATGTATGGGAAGATTTTTTTTTTGGTGGGACAGGTGCCCATTTATTTTTTATTTGAGAGAGAGGAATGTTAGGGAAGGGCTGTAGATATGTCTGGGTCGGGTATGTTGGGTAGTAAGGAAACAATTGCAGACAGACAAGACAGGAAAGACAAGAGACTGAGATAGTGATGGACACAAAAGGTTGGGGGACACCATGTTTGTGGTGAGAGTGGGGACATCCCAAGCCCATGAAAATCCAGTCCCCACTCACTGGACTGTCATCACTGTCACCTTACTCCACAGCTGGCCAGAGTGCTCGATGCCTTCTCCTCCTCCTATTTCAGAACATGAGGGAGAACAACCTCTCCATCTGGCATAGGCATGCACCAGCCCTGGTAACTCACTGCAGGTGATGAAATCATGACCTCTGCCACTGTTCCCAGAGGGTACCACTGCACCAGCCTCCTGAGGGTTCAGGTAGTCCAGGGGCAACAGAGGCAGTGCTACCAGTTTGGGTCCCAGATGTGCTGGACATTAGTGCTGGAGCCAGTGGAGCAGGGGCAGGCCAATCCACTTGTGTTGGGTACCACGCCGTGCTGTGGAGCATTTAGTGATGTGGTACACATGGATGACATGGACTCATTTTGGCGATGCATAATACAAATAAAAAATAAAAAAATAAAATTAAATGAAATTAAAAAAATAAAGAAAATAAAAAAGGGAGATAAGAGTTCGAGTGGGAGAAAAAAGAGCTACGATTAGTACCATCATATGAGTTACAATGTAGTAACACAATTATCTAACTCTATTATCTTAAGTCTAACATTTAAGTATACCTTGTAACAGATACGCACTATACTACAGATTGCTACAAGTAATCCTTCAAATGTGCATATATTGCAAATATATGTGTTCCAATTATACAGATTACAGTTTACAGCAGGGCATTTGTGCCACTGGTATAGAGGTTTTAATTTAATATAAATATTATTGAAGAAATAACAGTATGGTATAGTTGTGAATTGTGATGGTTGAACCCACAACCTCTGTCTAACATCTAATATTGGACCCTTAGAATTGGTTTGTGCTACAGACTAATGCATGCATTCTTGCTTTTACAGTTGGGATATGTATGCTTCATTTGAAACAACTCTATTAAATACCAAAATGCTATCTTTGACTTCTAATGGTAGAATAGCACTTCTCTTCTGCTGCATATGTACCAACTCATGATCTCTGTCAGCTGGGGAAAAACAGAACAGAACAGAAGACCATTATGCATACCAGTCTTGCTATATTCAGCTTTCTAACTTTTACAAGTACTCACTTTACTTGAAGCGTACACAAGAGTGTAATGTCCACAGTCCCGAATTCCTCTACCTAATGGTTGACAGTATCCCTCTTCTTCCTCTTTAGGTCACTGTAAAGGTGCCTAAATTGCTCTCCAGTGTGCAGGATACCAGTGGTACTGGAGACAGCCTGGGCTAAACTATTCCAAGCCTCGTACCTGTACTGGAGACAGCCTGGGCTAAACTATTCCAAGTCTCGTACCTGTACTGGAGACAGCCTGGGCTAAACTATTCCAAGCCTCGTACCTGTACTGGAGACAGCCTGGGCTAAACTATTCCAAGCCTCGTACCTGTACTGGAGACAGCCGGGCTAAACTATTCCAAGCCTTGTACCTGTACTGGAGACAGCCTGGGCTAAACTATTCCAAGCCTCGTACCTGTACTGGAGACAGCCTGGGCTAAACTATTCCAAGCATCGTACCTGTACTGGAGACAGCCTGGGCTAAACTATTCCAAGCCTCGTACCTGTACTGGAGACAGCCTGGGCTAAACTATTCCAAGCCTCGTACCTGTACTGGAGACAGCCTGGGCTAAACTATTCCAAGCCTCGTACCTGTACTGGAGACAGACGGGCTAAACTATTCCAAGCCTTGTACCTGTACTGGAGACAGCCTGGGCTAAACTATTCCAAGCCTCATGCCTGTACTTGAGACAGCCTGGGCTAAACTATTCCAAGCCTCGTACCTGTACTGGAGACAGCCTGGGCTAAACTATTCCAAGCCTCGTACCTGTACTGGAGACAGCCTGGGCTAAACTATTCCAAGCCTCGTACCTGTACTGGAGACAGCCGGGCTAAACTATTCCAAGCCTTGTACCTGTACTGGAGACAGCCTGGGCTAAACTATTCCAAGCCTCGTACCTGTACTGGAGACAGCCTGGGCTAAACTATTCCAAGCCACATACCTGTACTTGAGACAGCCTGGGCTAAACTATTCCAAGCCTCGTACCTGTACTGGAGACAGCCTGGGCTAAACTATTCCAAGCCTCATGCCTGTACTTGAGACAGCCTGGGCTAAACTATTCCAAGCCTCGTACCTGTACTGGAGACAGCCTGGGCTAAACTATTCCAAGCCTCGTACCTGTACTGGAGACAGCCTTGGTAAACTATTCCAAGCCTCATGCCTGTACTTGAGACAGCCTGGGCTAAACTATTCCAAGCCTCGTACCTGTACTGGAGACAGCCTGAGCTAAACTATTCCAAGCCTCGTACCTGTACTGGAGACATCCGGGCTAAACTATTCCAAGCCTTGTACCTGTACTGGAGACAGCCTGGGTTAAACTATTCCAAGCCTCGTACCTGTACTGGAGACAGACTGGGCTAAACTATTCCAAGCCTCATACCTGTACTGGAGACAGCCGGGCTAAACTATTCCAAGCCTTGTACCTGTACTGGAGACAGCCTGGGCTAAACTATTCCAAGCCTTGTACCTGTACTGGAGACAGCCTGGGCTAAACTATTCCAAGCCTTGTACCTGTACTGGAGACAGCCTGGGCTAAACTATTCCAAGCCTCATGCCTGTACTTGAGACAGCCTGGGCTAAACTATTCCAAGCCTAGTACCTGTACTGGAGACAGCCTGGGCTAAACTATTCCAAGCCTCGTACCTGTACTGGAGACAGCCTGGGCTAAGCTATTCCAAGCCTCGTACCTGTACTGGAGACAGCCGGGCTAAACTATTCCAAGCCTTGTACCTGTACTGGAGACAGCCTGGGCTAAACTATTCCAAGCCTCGTACCTGTACTGGAGACAGCCTGGGCTAAACTATTCCAAGCCTCGTACCTGTACTGGAGACAGCCTGGATTAAACTATTCCAAGCCTCGTACCTGTACTGGGGACAGCCTGGATTAAACTATTCCAAGCCTCGTACCTGTACTGGAGACAGCCTGGGCTAAACTATTCCAAGCCTCGTACCTGTACTGGAGACAGGCTGGGCTAAACTATTCCAAGCCTCGTACCTGTACTGGAGACAGCCTTGGTAAACTATTCCAAGCCTCATACCTATACTGGAGACAGCCTGGGCCAAACTATTCCAAGCCTCGTACCTGTACTGGAGACAGCCTGGGCTAAACTATTCCAAGCCTCGTACCTGTACTGGAGACAGCCTGGGCTAAACTATTCCAAGCCTCATACTTGTACTGGAGACAGCCTGGGCTAAACTATTCCAAGCCTCGTACCTGTACTGGAGACAGCCTTGGTAAAATATTCCAAGCCTCATACCTGTACTGGAGACAGCCTGGGCTAAACTATTCCAAGTCTCGTACCTGTACTGGAGACAGCCTGGGCTAAACTATTCCAAGCCTCGTAACTGTACTGGAGACAGCCTGGGTTAACTATTCCAAGCCTTGTACCTGTACTGGAGACAGCCTGGGCTAAACTATTCCAAGCCTCGTACCTGTAGTGGAGACAGCCTGGACTAAACTATTCCAAGCCTCGTACCTGTACTGGAGACAGCCTGGGCTAAACTATTCCAAGCCTTGTACCTGTACTGGAGACAGCCTGGGCTAAACTATTCCAAGCCTCATACTTGTACTGGAGATAGCCTGGGCTAAACTATTCCAAGCCTCGTACCTGTACTGGAGACAGCCTTGGTAAAATATTCCAAGCCTCATACCTATAGTGGAGACAGCCTGGGCTAAACTATTCCAAGCCTTGTACCTGTACTGGAGACAGCCTGGGCTAAACTATTCCAAGCCTCGTACCTGTACTGGAGACAGCCTGGGCTAAACTATTCCACGCCTCTTACCTGTACTGGAGACAGCCTGGGCTAAACTATTCCAAGCCTCGTACCTGTACTGGAGACAGCCTGGGCTAAACTATTCCAAGCCTCGTACCTGTACTGGAGACAGCCTGGGCTAAACTATTCCAAGCCTTGTACCTGTACTGGAGACAGCCTGGGCTAAACTATTCCAAGCCTCGTACCTGTACTGGAGACAGCCTGGGCTAAACTATTCCAAGCCTCGTACCTGTACTGGAGACAGCCTGGGCTAAACTATTCCAAGCCTCGTACCTGTACTGGAGACAGCCTGGGCTAAACTATTCCAAGCCTCGTACCTGTACTGGAGACAGCCTGGGCTAAACTATTCCAAGCCTCATACCTGTAATGGAGACAGAAGAGTCCCCCTGCAGAAGCCTTTGGTTGTGGTGCTTTACTAGGAGTACAGGGAATATCCTGGACACCTGTACACCCCACCTCTGTGCCCTAAACTTGGAAACTTCACCATGAACACCAGTCATATCTACTAACAGACCTAGAGCAATGGAGAATGATGGTTTCACACCAATTCCAATTCTTGCATTTAATGGAATGTGCACCCCCAAGTTTGCACAATGGTAAGCAGAGAGCAGCAGTGCCAAGCAGTGAAAAATGCAATAATTGCAGTCGGAAGGTTAATCTGACGCAATAATGCTGTATCATCCCCCATATATATAATTAGTATCAACTCCACTGTCTATATAAGTGAGAGTGACTAAAATGGGAAATGGAACAACAGTAAAAGTGTATGGAATATCCTCTATTAGAACCCAGGACCATGTGTATGGCAGTACTACAATTAATACCTGTTGCCACAAGACAGTTGAAATAACAGTTGTCTATGCTTCAGTGCACTGCTATAAAATGCAATGTCACAGCAGCAAAAACAAGTTTTCACACCCTGTATTAGAACCCAGGACCATTTGCATTCTAGCCCTATGCTTCCACCTACTTCCACAGGACTAGTTACATGCCTTCCCCTAATTTAGTTGTTAAGGTGTCTCTGGTAACTGCCTTTCAATGCCTCTCAGTAGGTTTGCATGATACCCAGTAAACTTAATAGAATGTACCTGGTTTCTATTCTTATCTGTCTGGGTCCTGCTACCTGGGTGGTCCAGTCATCCAATTTGCACACTGCCAAGATAAACACAGCCAAACTCGACATTAATTCTCTACATTTCCCATGTTTGCATAACCTGCATCCCCCACTAAGTGACCCTGTGGGATATCCCCCCTACCGAACATCTTATACAGTTGGGAGGTATGCCAGATATGTGAGTTGTGGTAACTGCTAGGGTTGCCAGCACACAAGTTCAAAATGATTCTCATGGCATTATGTATGATGTGGCAGTTAATAGAGTGGTAGCCCTTTCTGTTTATGTACAGCCTATCTTGTTCCCTGGGTGGTGCCTTAAGTTCTATATGTGTGCAATCTATGGCACTCAGTACTTCAGGGTAGTGTGCTACACAGTAGAACTCCTGCATGTTTCTATCCCTCTCCTCAGGAGTACAGGGAAATTATATGTGGTCACTGGCATGTCGGAGCATAACATTCAGGAACTGATGGTGCATCCTAGATGCTGATGCCTGGTACACCGACAGAATGTCCTCTGTTAGTGGCTGAAAGGTACCAGTAGCTAAGATTCTAAGTGCTACACATATCTCTGTCTCCACTGGGATGGGTTCCCCTTGGTTGACCCTGGCTCTGAGTTGAGGATGACAGAGGATGCTGAGTTCCTATAGTGTGCCCCTATCCACTTGGTAGTGCTCTACAATGCAGGTTGAGAAAAGTTAAACAGGTACTGAAAAATCTTGTCCTTCCTGGACTAGATCTATCATCAGCAGCATCATTGGCTTCATCCTGTAGCACGTACAGATGGATTAAAGTAGCAGTAGCCGCCCCTAACATTTTTTTCCATGTAGACTCCTTTGCATGGTAGTATTCCAATGGGTTTGGAATTCGCAGGCAAAGGCATCACAGAGTCTAAATTGCTTTATCGGTTGTTGAATAGCTCCTCCATTTTGAATTGTTTTGTTAGCATACAATTCAGCTGCTTATGTTGTAATTAGCATGCCACAGTGGTTGCCTTATTTGCGCAGCACTACACAGCATGTGCAGTCACTTGCTGAATCCAAAATAGTGCATTCCTGTGTGTGAATCCTGCCACAATGTGCACACTGTGGAAATGGACAGTTTAGGCCTTATTGAATTTGGTCAGGTATTATTTATAGAAGAAAGTTATACACAAGGATGGATCTGTTAATAAACTGCTATTGTCATTGTATTCATAACAATGCAAACATTACTTGGCTGGATTAAGAGCCTCCACATGTGTATAATTAAGGGTTTTGTGTCACACAGCCTCTTTTTGTGATGTTAGCAGGCATGCTCTCATTGTTGTTGTTTGACTGATGATTATTACACCAAAGTTTTTTGTGTATGACTCTGCTATATTATTTTAAGTGCAGTAATGATGCAAAACCAAATTTCAAGGCAGAGAAAAGTTAATTTTAGTGATGAAGAGAAGCACATCCTCATAGCAGCATATAGCACACACACTATAAACATGTTTTGGGAAAAGGGGATATGCTTAAACAAGCTGAGACAGCAAAGATCTGGAATCAAGCTGTCATGGCTATCAATACTGTTGGTCAGAGGAGCTGTACAGTAACACAATGCAAGAAGATGGAAAATAACATGCTAGGATGTGCCATGGCCAAGGCAGTCAGAAAGCGTTTACCTGCAGCAGCATTAATAACATACTAGGATGTGCCATGGCCAAGGCAGTCAGAAAGCGTTTACCTGTAGCAGCATTAATAACATGCTAGGATTTGCCATGGCCAAGGTAGTCAGAAAGCGTTTACCTGTAGCAGCATTAATAACATGCTAGGATGTGCCATGGCCAAGGCAGTCAAAAAGTGGTTACCTGTAGCAGCATTAATAACATGCTAGGATTTGCCATGGCCAAGGCAGTCGGAAAGTGTTTACCTGTGTAGCAGCATTAATAACATGCTAGGATGTGCCATGGCCAAGGCAGTCAGAAAGCGTTTACCTGTAGCAGCATTAATAACATGCTAGGATTTGCCATGGCCAAGGCAGTCAGAAAGCGTTTACCTGTAGCAGCATTAATAACATGCTAGGATTTGCCATGGCCAAGGCAGTCAGAAAGCGTTTACCTGTAGCAGCATTAATAACATGCTAGGATTTGCCATGGCCAAGGCAGTCAGAAAGCATTTACCTGTAGCAGCATTAATAACATGCTAGGATGTGCCATGGCCAAGGCAGTCAGAAAGTGTTTACCTGTAGCAGCATTAATAACATACTAGGATGTGCCATGGCCAAGGCAGTCAAAAAGCGGTTACCTGTAGCAGCATTAATAACATGCTAGGATTTGCCATGGCCAAGGCAGTCAGAAAGCATTTACCTGTAGCAGCATTAATAACATGCTAGGATGTGCCATGGCCAAGGCAGTCAGAAAGCGTTTACCTGTAGCAGCACTGGGAGACCTTCTGTACTTATCAATTTTACACAACATGAGGAATACCTCATGTCCATTCGTGGGAGTGACTGTAACAAAGAAAATGACGGGACTGGAATAACTGGAGTTGGTGTGGACATGGGCTATTATCAAAGTCTGCAGGAGCGACACACATCTGCACAGGAAGGTTGGTTTAAAAACAGTAACATATATTTATATACAGAGCTGAGTGCTGACATGGAATGATTACAGTTAGCACAAGACAATTACTATTAACAGGTGAAGCCTCCACTTTTGAACATAACGACAATGCAGGTGGTGTACATGGTAAGTGTCCTCCACACCTCCTTACTCACCATACAGTAGTGTCTGCTGCTTCTTCATTAGTCATGTGGTCAATTCATTTGTACACGGTCAGCAGCAGAATCGAATAGTTTGACTTTACCAACAACTTTGCATGATAATGATAATGATGATTATGACAACGTTATATTTATCATGATAATGATAACGATGATTATGACATCGTTATATTTATCATGATAATGATAACGATGATTATGACAACGTTATATTTATCATGATAATGATAATGATGATTATGACAACGTTATATTTATCATGCTAATAATAACGATGATTATGACAACGTTATATTTATCATGATAATGATAATGATGATTATGACGTTATATTTATCATGATAATGATAACGATGATTATGACATCGTTATAGTTATCATGATAATGATAATGATGATTATGACAATGTTATATTTATCATGCTAATGATAACGATGATTATGACAACGTTATATTTATCATGATAATGATAACGATGATTATGACAACGTTATATTTATCATGCTAATGATAATGATGATTATGACAACATTATATTTATCATGATAATGATAACGATGATTATGACAACATTATATTTATCATGATAATGATAACGATGATTATGACATCGTTATATTTATCATGATAATGATAACAATGATTATGACATCGTTATATTTATCATGATAATGATAACGATGATTATGACAAAGTTATATTTATCATGATAATGATAACGATGATTATGACATAGTTACATTTATCATGATAATGATAACGATGATTATAACATAGTTATATTTATCATGATAATGATAATGATGATTATAACATAGTTATATTTATCATGATAATGATAACGATGATTATGACATCGTTATATTTATCATGATAATGATAATGATGATTATGACATAGTTATATTTATCATAATGATAACGATGATTATAACATAGTTATATTTATCATGATAATGATAACGATGATTATGACAACGTTATATTTATCATGATAATGATAACGATGATTATGACAATGTTATATTTATCATGCTAATGATAACGATGATTATGACAACGTTATATTTATCATGATAATGATAACGATGATTATGACCGTTATATTTATCATGATAATGATGATTATGACAATGTTATATTTATCATGATAATGATAACGATGATTATGACAACGTTATATTTATCATGATAATGATAACGATGATTATGATGTTATATTTATCACGATAATGATAACAATGATTATGACATCGTTATATTTATCATGATAATAATGATGATTATGACAACGTTATATTTATCATGATAGTGATAACGATGATTATGACAACATTATATTTATCATGATAATGATAACGATGATTATGACATCGTTATATTTATCATGATAATGATAACGATGATTATGACAACGTTATATTTATCATGATAATGATAACGATGATTATGACAACGTTATATTTATCATGATAATGATAACGATGATTATGACATTATATGTATCATGCTAATGATAACGAATATTATGACAACATTATATTTATCATGATAATGATAATGATGATTATGACAACGTTATATTTATCATGCTAATGATAACGATGATTATGACGTTATATTTATCATGATAATGATAACGATGATTATGACAACGTTATAATTATCATGCTAATGATAACGATGATTATGACAACGTTATATTTATCATGATAATGATAGCGATGATTATGACAGCGTTATATTTATCATGCTAATAATAACGATGATTATGACAACGTTATATTTATCATGATAATGATAGCGATGATTATGACAACATTATATTTATCATGCTAATGATAACGATGATTATGACAACGTTATATTTATCATGATAATGATAGCGATGATTATGACAACATTATATTTATCATGCTAATGGTAACGATGATTATGACAACGTTATATTTATCATGATAATGATAGCAATGATTATGACAACGTTATATTTATCATGCTACTGGTAACGATGATTATGACAACGTTATATTTATCATGCTAATGATAACGATGATTATGACAACGTTATATTTATCATGCTACTGGTAATGATGATTATGACAACGTTATATTTATCATGCTAATGATAACGATGATTATGACAACGTTATATTTATCATGCTAATGGTAACGATGATTATGATAACGTTATATTTATCATGCTAATGATAACGATGATTATGACAACGTTATATTTATCATGCTAATGATAACGATGATTATGACATCGTTATATTTATCATGCTAATGATAACGATGATTATGACAACGTTATATTTATCATGCTAATGATAACGATGATTATGACATCGTTATATTTGTCATGCTAATGATAACGATGATTATGACAAAGTTATATTTATCATGCTAATGATAACGATGATTATGACATCGTTATATTTGTCATGCTAATGATAACGATGATTATGACAACGTTATATTTATCATGCTAATGATAACGATGATTATGACATCATTATATTTGTCATGCTAACGATAACGATGATTATGACAACGTTATATTTGTCATGCTAATGATAACGATGATTATGACATCGTTATATTTATCATGCTAATGATAACGATGATTATGACATCGTTATATTTGTCATGCTAATGATAATGATGATTATGACAACGTTATATTTATCATGCTAATGATAACGATGATTATGACATCGTTATATTTGTCATGATAATGATAACAATCATTATGACAACGTTATATTTGTCATGCTAATGATAACGATGATTGTGACAACGTTATATTTGTCATGATAATGATAACAATGATTATGACAACGTTATATTTATCATGCTAATGATAACGATGATTATGACAACGTTGTATTTGTCATGATAATGATAACGATGATTATGACAAAGTTATATTTATCATGATAATGATAACGATGATTATGACATAGTTATATTTGTCATGATAATGATAATGATGATTATGACGTTATATTTATCATGATAATGATAACGATTATGCCAACGTTATATTTATCATGATAATGATAACGATGATTATGACAACGTTATATTTGTCATGATAATGATAACGATGATTATGACAACGTTATATTTATCATGCTAATGATAACGATGATTATGACAATGTTGTATTTGTCATGATAATGATAACGATGATTATGACATAGTTACATTTATCATGATAATGATAACGATGATTATGACAATGTTATATTTATCATGATAATGATAACGATGATTATGACATAGTTATATTTATCATGATAATGATAACGATGATTATGACAATGTTATATTTATCATGATAATGATAACGATGATTATGACTTAGTTATATTTGTCATGATAATGATAACGATGATTATGACAACGTTATATTTATCATGATAATGATAACGATGATTATGACAACGTTATATTTATCATGATAATGATAATGATGATTATGACAACGTTATATTTATCATGATAATGATAACGATGATTATGACATAGTTACATTAAATGATAACGATGATTATGACAACGTTATATTTATGAGGCAGCCTGACGAAAGTGGCAGGCAGTCCCCAAGTTTAATGTCAGGATCTGTCACCCCACAACATACTAACTCTGCAGAAAGTGACAGTATATCACAAAGTTAGTAACAAAGCATCACAAAGTTAGTAACACTGTAGGAAGTGAAAGTGCATAGGTTCACAGGTAGGTACTAGGTTATTGGCCCTAGGACCTATATAAGCCTAGCCAAAAAGATACTCTGGCTTTTGCCACCCAAGAAAATTATTTTCCTGTGCCCCTGTTGAGCAGAGTCACAGGAGTGATCTTGGATGAATTTCCTATCTCCCATCCAATCATCAAGATTTTTCGTGAAGAGTGCTAATGAGGAGCTTTGTTTGATATAGATAGGTAGTTTGTTTCAGAGTATGGGAAATCTCTGGGACAGGAGTCTATCCCTCCGGCATGTTCTGTTTATTGTGGTGATGAGGTTTAGGTCCCTAGAGCATGTAGCTCAGAGGGATTGGAATTTCTTTAAGTGGAACACGACCAATGGCTCTGAGTTTGACATTGCTTTCTATGTTAGACAGAGAACGCCTCTGAGTAGGTGATATGCGATGGAGTAAAGCTGGAGTTTTTTGAGACAGTCTGCATAGGACATCTGTTTGAGGCCAATAATCCTCTTTGTGAGGTATTTCTGCAGCCTTTCTAGTTGTTGTAGATGTCTTGTGAGGTACATACCAAAAGGGGCGTTGCACTCTATAATGGGTCTAATGAGTGATGAGCAGAGTGGAACAATGACCTCTTTTTTCCTGGGTGAGAAAGCTTTTGTGATGAGGTTCACCTCATAGAAGTATTTCCTTACTACTGTGGTGATGTGATTATCATAGGAGAGACTACTGTCCACCTGTGTCCCAAGGTCTCTTATCACACTTTCGGTGTTAAGTAGGCTACTGCTTATGTGGTTGTTCATGAGTACATAGTTTTTACCAAAAGGGATGACAATGCCCTTTTTGGCATTGAGCTTAAGGCCATGACTTTGACACCAAGCAACTGTCTCAGTTAGGCCCTTTTGTAGGATGTCCATTTTGTTAGGAGTTTCGATTATGGCTCCTAGTTTGCAGTCATCTGTGAACTTCATTAGTCAAAGACCTTCTGTGTTAGCCTGTAATTCTGAGAAGTAGATACCAAACAGGAGAGGACCCAGGACTGAACCTTGTGGTACTCCACTTGTCACTGGTCTGAAGCCAGATTTGAAGTCTGGCACTTTCACAGTGTGGGTTCTTTCAGTGAGCCAGTTGGCAACCCATCTTGTGACATAGGGATTTATACCTAGTTTAGTGAGTTTATCTATAATTCCAGAGTGGGGGATGGTGTCGAAAGCCTTGGCGAGATCTAGAAAGGCTGTGTGAACCACCTTACCCTCATCTACGGCTTTGGTGACCGTTTCAAAGAAGTATATCAGGTTTAGGAGACATGACCTGCCATTTACAAACTTGAACTGAGTGGGGTACAGAGTTTGGAGAGTACCAATGTCATTGTTTATAAGTTCCATGATGATAGGTTCCATAGCCTTGCAGACGAGGCTCATCAGGCTAATGGGCCGGTAGTTCCTGGGGTCCGTGGTGGATCCCCCTTTGTGGAGTGGGATAACCGTTGCTTTGTGCCATTCAGTGGGTACAAAGCCTAAGGTGAGGCTATGACTGAACATGGTACTTAGCTGGGGTGCCAGTTCATTCTGTAGTTCATGTAGAGCATAGCCTGGGATGTTGCCAGGTCCCATGGATGCTGTGTTCTTGGCTTTGGAGAGTGTGGTTTTTACCTGTGCAGCTATGATTACAGGAACTTTTTATTCTTCTGGTATAGAGCTGGCCCTTTAGGGGGTGAGAGGGGGTAAAGTTAGCACTGAACCTATCTGCCAGGATGTTGGCAATATCAGTTGTTTCTGTATATTTAGTGCTATTGTGCTGTAAAGAGCATATCTGAGTGTTACCATTGAGATTTTTGACATAGCTATAGAATGCTTTGTGGTTGTCTTTGGAATCAGTGGCGATTTTGTTTTTGTAACTAGCTTTGGAGGATTTTATGAGGGATCTCAGCTTTTTACTGAGACAGACCAGGGAGTTCCTCCAATCATGGGATTTTACTCTTTTTTGCAACAGTTTCTTTCTTCTGTTGTAGAGTTTCTTTATGGCAGGGGACCGCCAGATTGGCTTCCTTTTTTTGGAGGATAGCATCTTGGTTCATTTAAGGATTGCATAATCCATGCACTCGTGTAAAGTGTTTAAAAAGTGCACTTGTGTAGGATTCAGCAGTTGTACCTCTATTGTCTGTCTGCATGGGTGTCGTGAAGTTTGCCACTTCTGTCTTAAGAAGCGTAGAGTTGGCTTTGGAGACATTTTTATGGTAGTTTCCCTAATTGGGGGGGGGGGTGTGGATGTCTAGGATGATTCGCTTGTGGTCAGATCTGACCAATGAGGAAATTACCTCTGGTGTGGAACACCGGTTGCCCATGTTGGTAATGACCAGCTGTAGGATATTGCTGCCCTTGGTGGGGGTGTGGATAAGTTGATCCAAGGTGTTGGAATTTATGAATTCCAGAAGATGTTGAGCAAAAGAGTTGGTACATGAGTAGTTTTCCCAGTTAATGGTGGGGTAGGTGAAATAGCCCACTGTTAGGGTGTTAGGTTGTACCCTAATATTTTCCAGTGTATCAAGAAATGATGAGTGGGAATCTTGGGGCATGGTGGGGGATCTGTAGCAAGCTACAATTTGGATTGCAGTCTTGCCCAGAGTTAGTTGCACTTGGATAATCTTGTATGCATTATGCTGAGCAACTAGCCTGGAGGTGTAGATATCCTTAATGAATATGGACACACCTCTGCCTTTAGTGTTTCGGTCCAGGTTAGGTGGCTGAAAGGTGTGGTATGAATTATAGCCTGGTAATGCAGGGGTGCTCTCTGGAGCCTTGAACCAGGTCTGTCACTGCACAGATGTCAATGTTCTCCATTTTAAGGAGTGCCTCGGGTGAGTGCATTTTGAGGTTTAGACTTCTAGCATTGAGTAGCATTACCCTCAGATTTTGCTTGCTTCTACCTGTTATGGTGGTGAGTTTTATCATTTGAATCTTGCCTAAAAAGGCACTATAGGAGTGGCAAGAGCCTTAGCCAGTATCCGGAATCCCAAAGGCGACAAGTGCAGGCCATCTCTTGCCAAGCATCATGGTCTGTCGATCATGTCATCCCAGGCAGACAGATGCTGGATCCCCTTAGAATGACACCAGTAGCTTAGCCAATTGTTGAAGTCAATCATTTTTCCTTGTACTGTGGTATCATTCTGGGTGATGGCAGGATGCAACTCAGGGCTAGGGTCATACATGACTGGGCTACAAGATTGGACAGCTCCTCCATGTCTCTTTTCATGTAGTCCATGGAGGTATGTCTCAGGTCATTCACACCAACATGGACAATGACAGAGTCATATTTGTACTTGTGGAGTGACCTGAGTGCGTGCTTTATGTGGCGGATCCTGGCACCCGACAGGCAACTGACAGTAACTTTCTCCTTGTTTAGCCTGGTGAGTGGAACATCAGTGTGCCTGACTATAGAGTCATCTATGACTAGACTGTTGGGTACATTGTTATACCTTATGGGCTGTGGTTGAGTGGTACACTGAGTTTGTGGGCTACGTGTCATTTGGGTTGTGTTGGTGGTTGGAAATTGCTTGTGTTTCTGCTTTGGAGGTCCCTGTTGCTTGGGCAGATTTTTATGGAGAGCCTTTACGAATGTAGGTGTGTGTTTTGTTATTCTATGTGTGTGTTTTGGTGGTGTAAGTTTAGAGGGACTATGTGATGAGTGTGATGTGGTGCAAGTGTTTATCCTCTCCTCTTGACTGTCTAGTCCAGTCTTGGGTAAAGAGAGATTTGTTTCCAGTTTGGCTATATAAGTGCATCTTTTACAGGTTGTAGTGTTGGGTGGTAGGTGTTGAGGGTTGTCTGTGTACATGAAGCAATTGTTGCCTTGCCCCAAGATGCCCAGATTCATCAGGTAGACAGGAGAAAACACCGGGAGCTGACCCTTAGACATGCCTGGATAGGTGCTTATTTATTAAGTACAAAAACCTGTTTTCTTCTAGACAAGTGAGGAAAGTTGAGTGCTGTAGTAATGTGTAGCTTATTTAGTGCTTACAATGAGTTCTGAACAAGTGCTGAGCTCAATGAAACAGATTTGAGTGCTAAAACTAAAACAACTAGCTAGTTCTAAGGGAAAATTTCAAGAGCAGACTTTATAGCGCTGGTAATAGTTTAACCCTAGCACAAAGTTAGTAACATTGCAGGAAGTGATGTTGCATCACTAAATTAGTAATACTGTAGGAAGAGACAGCACATCACAAAGTTAGCACTGTAGGAAGTCACAGTGCATCACAAAGTTAGTAACACTGTAGGAAGTGAGAGTGCATCACAAAGTTAGTAACACTGCAGGAAGTGACAGTGCATCACAAAGTTAGTAACACTGCAGGAAGTGACAGTGCATCACAAAGTTAGTAACACTGCAGGAAGTGACAGTGCATCACAAAGTTAGTAACACTGCAGGAAGTGACGGTGCATCACAAAGTTAGTAACACTGCAGGAAGTGAGGGTGCATCACAAAGTTAGTAACACTGCAGGAAGTGACAGTGCATCACAAAGTTAGTAACACTGCAGGAAGTGACAGTGCATCACAAAGTTAGTAACACTGCAGGAAGTGACAGTGCATCACAAAGTTAGTAACACTGCAGGAAGTGACAGTGCATCACAAAGTTAGTAACACTGCAGGAAGTGACAGTGCATCACAAAGTTAGTAACACTGCAGGAAGTGAGAGTGCATCACAAAGTTAGTAACACTGCAGGAAGTGAGAGTGCATCACAAAGTCATGCACATGCTGGCATTACACTCCATCTTGTACAGGGAGAAAACCCATGCACCTCTATACCAGTATCTACAAACACAGGCAAACACTTTTGGGATGATGTGCAGAAACTCACAGGTAACACTGTCTGCAGTGACTCCTTTACAAAGGGGTGCCAGACACAGGAATTTATCACAACTCCCCCAGGGAACATGTGAAGCACTGGCTACCCAACAACAAATGTGCTGCGTCATTAGGGCTCAGAACACTGCTACAGAAAGGCGGCATCTGCAGGATCACCTGCATCAAGTAAGGCACAATACAGGACTAAGTCGCCATCCAGCTCTTATGAGAACCCTTCTTCAGAATCACTTGCAACACCACCTACCTTTCCTTAGGAGATGTGTAGAACACATTTGACCTTTACCTACTGAGAATCGAGTGTGACATTTCTGCTACTTAGAATCTGACCTACACAAACAAACAAACACACGCACACACGCACACACACACACACACACACACACACACACACACACACACACACACACACACACACACACACACACACACACTAATCAATGTGTACCTCAATTGGTCATAAGCTATTAAATAAAGCAAAAGAAAGGTGTACACCTAGGACATTTTTCCACTAAATGCATGTCATTCCTGTAATGGTATTGCTTAAAACCTCATGGAACTGTGGAAAATAAAGCTGTATGTCATAACAGAAGATTTCAATGATTAACACCATTAATACTCTTTGCATAAACCATTGTTACAGCTGGGCAACTGCCTACAACTTAAAAGTAGTAATAAACACCTAGCCATGCATGTGACATGTTCTGGTACCCTTAATAAGGATAAGCAGGGGCTTGGGAGATGAAACATTTGCAAAGTGCCCATTAGGGACATAGGTGCCAAACCAACAATGAATTTCCTGCTCCCCATCAAAATGTCCAAGCTACGCTTGAGTTAAACAGGAACTCTTCTTAACATGGATGGGGATATATACCTGTCTATTTATATAAGGTTTAAGTCTTTAGAAAAGGTATTTAAGGTGCTTCTTGTTTTAAAGATGGGCAGAAGGTCCATTAGAGTGGCATCTGACATTGCCTTGTATGCCAGGCATAGAACTCACCTCAATAGCCTATAGGAGACAGAATACTGGGATAAGAATTATTTTTATTTTGTTTTATTTATTTATCCTTTGTTGTCTGGGTTAGTCTCACTATGCTAGTAGTCGCTTTTCAAGGGAGACCCAGCTGATATTTATAGTACTAGTTGAAAATTTTTGCCCAGGGCATTGGGGAAATTCCCCTACTCATTTTGATATGTGTTTTGGGATCTTTTACAACCATCTCAGCAGCCATCAACTCAGGTAGATGGGGCCTTGATTTAATGTTTCATTCAAAGGACGGTCTACTCAGGAATACAGAACCCCCTTTCTGCTGCACTGCAGTTTCAGCATTTGATCTATATGGTGCTACCTGTTGTACCAATGACATTGCTATTAAATGTACCACATCAATAGATTCATTAATTACATACTTAGTTATACCACTTCAAAAGAATGTGCTGTGCAAAAAGTGAAAAATGTGATAATTCCTTATATGATGCCTTACAATATCAATGAACAGGAGTCAGGAATCACTCTGGCATGACTTTTGTGACAAATTATATGAATACCTGTTCTGAAATAAAATAAAAAAAAGAAAATTATTTAAAGATGAGATGGATTGTCTAATGAAAAGTCACAGTAGACCATGCAAAACAGCTAGCCCACAGATACCACTGCATGTATCAGTTATACTCTATGTGTTTTTACAAGAAAGAAAACACTAACCTGAATGTCATGGTTCATAACTCTGAACAAGATGCTGCCTTTTTACCTGCTCAGCCAAATGCCATGCATGAGCCTGCCACATGGGGTCCCTGAGTGTGCCACATGGGGTCCCTGAGCCTGCCACATGGGGTCCCTGAGCCTGCCACATGGGGTCCATAAGCTTACCACATGGAGTCCCTGAGCATGCCACATGGGGTCCCTGAGCATGCCACATGAGGTCCCTGAGCCTTCCACTTGGGATCTCCCAGAGTGTCACATGGGGTCCCTGAGCATGCTACATGGGGTCCCTGAGCGTGCCACATGGGGTCCCTGAGCATGCCACATGGGGCCCCTGAGTGTGCCACATGAGGTCCCTGAGTGTGCCACATGGGGTCACTGAGCATGCCAAATGGGGTCCCTCAGCATGCCACATGGAGTCCCTGAGTGTGTCACATGGAGTCCCTGAGCCTGCCACATGGGATCCCTGAGCTTGCCACATGGAGCCCCTTACTACTGCTGCTGGATCATCACCATTACTCATGTTTGGAATGGAACTGGGAGCTGCAGTGACAGCATTATCACTTCACCACCAGGCAGCTGCATGATCATGATGTGCAGAATGCAACATGCAGTACACTTCCTGCACACAGCAGAGGGTCATAATGAAGGACACATCTAGACTCATCCAAGCATGTTAATTAACTCTTCAAGAGGCCAAACCCTGTCTCAAGTACAGTATAGGTCTGGGAGAGGGCTGTCTTGTTGATCTCTTCAGTAGCTTCACTTGGAGTTCCCACTGATGTCATGAACCATGACTCTAGTGTGTATCCAGAATGAAAAAAGAGAGAAGGGAGTCCAAACAAAACAAACGATTTAATATTCAGCAATACATCTTCCATGAATAGCTACTTAAATAAAATAAAAAAAAATCTATATATTTTTCAGCTTATCAACAAGATGACCACTTGGCATCTTACCATGCAGGAAGAGGTGATAAACTGAGCTAGTGAGCCAGATATGGGAAATGTGCGCAGTGCTAGGATCCTGGGCATTGATATTGGTGATGCACCCCCAAACACTACACACTACCTGCAATTGTTGGAATACTAGCTCTTCCTAATGTGGTAACGCTCACATGGTGGATCAGACTGGGTCCATATTGCAACATGGGTACACTCTGTTACACAAGTACCTTAGGGAGACTTACTACACCATAAAAGGCACACATGGTCTGGGCTCAGTGCTGAGGTGACACCAGGAAATAGATGCACTGAGCCACACATGCCAAGAGTACGTTCAGAAAATGTCAAAGTGATAAAACAATGTGTCCACAGACTGTCTCGAAGATTCTCATGACAGGCCTAATGGGAGCTATACATACCGTTGTATCCATAGCAACAGGAAGGCCATGCATCCCACAAGTGCCCCTGCGAGAGCCATACATACTCATTAAGACCCTCACAATCTCCCTGTCCATTCTGAAGCCATCAGAAAGATTATAGTGACTTATTGTCTTCCTATATCTCTGCCTTTTTGGTCAGCGATCACCGTTGGGTGCACATGGTTTTGGATTGGCAAGATCACAAGTTCACAGCAGAAAATAACAAAGCAAGCAGCAAATGATGGTATCATTGCAAAGTAGATGGAAAAGGTGTGAGTACACCTTTTATAACAAATCAGCGGATAGCACAGAATAGCATGAAAGTCTGACTATAAATTGCAAATAGGCAGGGCAAGGACTCCTTAACATATGCTGTTTTATATCATATCTCATTTGCATTTGACTATAACTTCATATGTTTGTGCTTATTCATGGCCATCATGCTTTGGTGTAAAAGGCCTTTATGAATTGCTCCTTTACTGCGGAAATGCACGGACAGTACAGATCGCCTTTACTCACTTGCATATTGACTATGAATATCATCCTTAATGTATGTATTTTGTGCAGAGATTCCTTCAATGGACTGTTGAAAAGGGCCTTATGCCCCATCAGACTATCCTGGCAAACAAATGCTAATGAATAAGTAAGTTAAATAATCAACACGATCTTGTTTCACATGCGCAGCTCTGAATCAGTTTTTGATGTATAAACTTGCTGTATGCAAATGTACTTTTTATGTGTAATAACTCCTGGGCTGAGTTTGAATGTAGCCTGTGGAGATTAGTGTTCTATCATAGTACACAAATTCACTAAAATAACATAAAATAAAAGCAATGCCCTCAAAGACTTGCCTGAGGCCTCATCAGCATAAGTTAGCTGAGGAAGCATACAGTCTGTGTCGCAGAAGTAGCTTGAGTTCTAAGCTCAGAGCAGCATTTTGCCCTGATCGTAAGCTGCCTTGGAATCTGATCCATTGCATATTTAGCTTACCGAGTACTAAAAGCCTAGACATTTTTCCATTCAAACATAATAACGATGGAAAACAGTTTGACTGATTATGATCATTATAAAAAAGTGTTTTTGCTAAAAAGCACTGTTTCTACCTTTTAATAGCAATCACTATCCATAAGATATTTGTAATTGCTTGGCTTTTGCTTTTCTAATACAGCTTTTTAGAAAATGCTTATGAATCTATGGATATATTTAGCTTGCTATGGTTGAAACTCTATACAGCTGTCAAATCAAAATAACTTGGCTCTGAAACTAGAATTAGCCTACTCAACTCAGTTCAAGCAGTCTCTATCTCTAAATATTGTGTGAACAGTTTTTTTTTTCAAAGTCTGTTTTCAGGTACTTTGCTCACAGTTCTTTAATTAATACTTCTGTTACTTTTCTGAATCATGATATTTTGTTAGGGATTCATAGTTTAGTTGCTTACTGGTGAATTGATCTTTTGTCTTTCTTCATGGGTATTAAGAATTTGTGCCTCTCATATATCACATTTCTTTTAAGTGTGAAAAAGTTTTCAATTTTTTCACCAGATTGGCAAAAGTTTAAAAGAAGTGTTTATAAACATCTTCTGTTTTATCCTTAATGCATACACAAAAACAAAGAGTTCTTTGTTATATCAGGGTTGTGATAAATATAAACCATAGACAGTTACTGCTTAGAACTGTATCTGGACCTCCTTCCATGTTCAACTACATTGCCAGTGGCGACTGAGTGTCTAATAAAGTTAGATGCCCATCAGTTTCCTTTTTTACTTGGTGATGGGGATTAACTTTTTCACCACAATCTTCCTTGATGTACCTTCTAACTGAATAGCTAATTATTATTGTAATTTTTCTACGTCATTTTCCACATCCATGCCTGACGATCATCTTTCCACCTCCAATGGGAATTGAACCCATCAGTTCTGCTCTCACTTGGGGGAGTCCTACACACAGAGATGACTGCCAGCCAGAGGGAACCAGTATACAGTAAGCCATGAAGAATTTCTGTACTCTTCTTCACACCAATCAATGTAAGCATTGAGATCATTTCTAATTAAGTCCTAACCCCCACCCCATGGTGGCATCACTGTGAAGTCCAGCAACACCCTCCCCCTGCATGTGTGTGCTTATGTCCACAAGCTGATGGGGCTATCATTACCATCTTGTTAAGCCAAGTTTATGTCTTTGGTGAGTAGCTGCCTCTTCAGTGTCTGTATGTCTCCTTTCACAAGTGGAGAAACTGTCAACTGGACAACCATTCCGTCCCTCCAGGGTAAACGATCCAGAATTGGTTGGTCATTTCCATTCTTCTCCTGGCCGGCTCTGCCAGCCCTTAGTTGTTATTCAAACTCAACATATTCTGGATCGTAGATTCTTGATCGTTGGATTTATCCCTGCACATCTCAAAGGTAAGCTTCTTGTTTGTACTTATTTTTAAATGCACATAACCATGCTATAGACTGCTCTTTCCATATCTACAATGCCAGTAACAATGCTTATGTCATATTAATATGACTTCTGACACCCCTTTTGTTATTATTCTAGGTTTTCTTATCATGTGAGGCATGATCTAGAAGGAGACAGTGATGCCCTTCATTGCATTGTGTTTGGTCTGTTTTGGACGTGTACACACATACACAAACCACAGATGGAGATCTTGTAACGGTAAACATTAGCATATTATGCCCAATTCAGAGATCTGGCATAATAAATATAAAAAAAATAATATACATCACTGAAATCATGTCTTGCTATTTTGACAAAGAAATGGGAACTAAATTTGATTGTGAATGTACATAGGCCCTCCTTGTCGCTCATTGTGTGCATTAAAATAAGACAATGAGGTTTGGGTGTTAATTTAAGTAGTTTATTACACACAAACACATCTGGATGGAGGACTGGAGCATTAAGCTTATCAAACTAACTGACTGACTGCTACACACATACATGCTTTCACTCTGGCTGTTGACTCAAAATGGTGTGTGCTCTGTACGTATATGCACATACCCACTGACTGGAATGGTTCTTAAAGGTACAACACACACTCTGATCTGCATCCTCCCTCTTTGACTATCCTGTCCTGCAATGAAAAAAATGACAATTGAATAGGTGTGCAAATTATACAGATGTAAACAAGAACAATCATGTCCAGGTTGCTATGTATCTAAGATTAGGTCTTGAGATACAACCTGACCTCATGATATAATAATTAGAATTGGGTTTAGCAACAGGGACAGTCACTCGGGAATGTTCTACTTCAGGGTTTTTAGGGATATTTTCAGGGATAGGAACAGATGATGAAAATGTTCTCTGGAACAGGAACATTGGACAAATCACTCTGAGAATTAGAGTCTCCATTACAGGCAAGATGCTGTAACAATGGCTCAGACACTGGTAATAAATGTTTCCATTTCCACTTAATTCTATCCCTTGTGATTCAACAATGTATGATCTTGGCTTGGGTTAAATTTGTCAGTGCATAAGCTACCAGTCTACCCTCTTTAGACCACTTATGTTTAAATGAAGTGACAGATCACCTATATAAATATTAATTCCTTGTGAAAAAATTTAGTATGAAGTACTCAAACAAATGTATTAAAAGGGGTTGGGAAGTTGGCATGATGGTTAAGGTGTTTACCCTACAGATACAAAGTACAGGGTTTGATTTTCACATGGAATAACTGGGTAGGTTTAAAATGGTTCACAAGGGCATTTAGCCTAGTACTAGTCAATGAACCTGTGATCCAAAATTCAACCACTCAAACACAAATTAAGTGTTAAAAAATAAACCTTGTTTACTGCATGTTAAGATAAGAAAGCACATCTCAACAGAGGGTATTATGGAACATTGTTTAATTAGAATAAATGTTTGACAGATGATGTGACATCTCCACTCTAGGCCAATAATCAAGCAGCCTGAATCCTCACCACTGACACTGGAGAGGGATGTTTACTTGGAACAAATGGATACACTCAGTATTTCCAGATGGAGATGTCTCTTCAGCAAGCACAATTTCCCTTAAGTGCAGACAGGGAACACATTCAGTCTGGGGTCCAGATTTCTCTATCTTTCTCCCTCCAGGTCCATAGTAAGACTCCCCACTGGTACATCTATAGAGTTGAGACCTCAGCCAAGTATCCAAACCAATCCTCCAGCACCCTCTGTGCTTCAAGTAGCTCACACACTACACACACACACACACACACACACACACACACACACACACACACACACTCGATGAGATTTGATTTTCACACACACACACATGCACACACACACACACACACACACACACACACACACACACACACACACACACACACACACACACACACACACACACACACACAAACCTGGGAAAGGCTGGCACAGATTTACTAGCTATGTTCCCTTCTTCCCAAACTATAAGGTAGTAACCCTGCCACCAGACACACCAAAGCCAGCTACTCTAAGGCTCTTGCAAGGGTACCCAATCATACTGAGTGAAATTAATATTAATGCAAAGGACAATGTTGACCAAACAGCCAGGCTTTTAGGAGTGGCCACAGTGTCACCAATAGATATACGCACTTTCAAACATTAAAATATTTTCTAAAGGACCAGCCACAATGAAAAGTTTAAATATATTTAATAATAGATAGTAAAAGAACCCCAAACTGTGAGCAGTAAAGCCAAAGGAGGTGGAGTTTCAATATACATTAAAGACATGCACACCTCCAGGCTGGTCAAACAATATGACACACAGGAGACACTCCAGGTACAATTAACCATTGGCAATACCCCTATTCAAATCATAGCTAACTACCAACCCCAAAATCTGACTCAAGATGCCCAATCCACCTATTTGGACCTGTTTGAGTCTATCAAGATTCAACCCTTTACCCTGATTCTGGGTGACTTTAACTTCCCAAACATAGACTGGAACATCTAATCATGCCAGAACACAAATGCTGAAAGATTCATTAATTTTGTCAATGCAAATACCTTGGAACAGCTAGTCGATACCTCCACAAGGGGTGATAATATCTTGGACTTGCTATTAACCAACATGAGTTACTACTGCAGCATCCCTATAGTATTATCCTCCCTGGTAAGATCTGACCATAAAGCGGTCACTTTTGAAGTCAGCATCTCCCCCAACCTATCTCTAGGTAGACATAAAAACTTCTCCAAAGCTGATTACAGCCTCCTGAGGGATGGTATAAACATCTTCACAGCACCCCCCCCATAGGAATTGGCGCCAATATCCAAAACTACACCAAAGCACTATACGAGCATTTATATAGATGCATGGAATCAGGAATACCCGACAGGACTAAATCATTCTCTGCAAGGAAGAGTAAACCTGTCTGGTGGACATCTGCAATAAATAAACTCTATAACAAAAGGAAAAAAAAATTGTTGCCCAAGACCAAAAAGGAGCAGGTGCCCAACTGGAAGCAATGTCTCCTTAGCCTGAACAAGAAAATAGGAGCACCAGTGAAATCCTCCGAAGCAAACTTTGAGTCCAAATTGGCCACATCCACTAGAGACAATCATAAGGCCTTCTTTACATATGTCCACAACCTCAAAGGAAGTACCCAGATCTATTCAGAACTGGTGGTCAAGGATCCACACACAGTTTGGCTTCATCAAGGGAAGATCATGTCTGCTAAATTTGGTCAACTTCTTTGAGTCACCAAAGCCATGGACAAGAGGAGGATGGAGCACACTGCCTACTTTGACCTGGCCAAAGCCTTTGACACTATTCCTCACTCGGGCATAATAGATAAACTCTCTCAACTAGGCATCAATCCATATGTTACTAGATGGGTAGCAAACTGGCTCACTGCTAGAACCCATGTAGTCAAAATAGGGGAAGCCACCTCAAGCAGTAGACCCGTAACAAGCAGTTTACCCCAGGGTTCGGTCTTGGTGCCTCTGTTATTTGGCATATACTTTTCTGAGGTGCAGGCCAAATCCAATGGGCTATGACTGACCAAGTTTGCAGATGATGCAAGCTGGGTGCTGTCATCAATTCTCCTAGTGATGTGGACATCCTCTAAGAGGGTCTCACTCAGACAAATGACTTGTGCCAGAAACATGGCCTCAAGCTGAATACCAAAAAAATGCATCATCATCCCCTTTGAGGAGAGTGACTTCCCCACAGATTATCACATTAATAACAATGTCCAAAGCATGCAATCAGCTGTGAGGGATTTGGGAACCCAGATTGATAGCAATCTGACTTTTGACCACCATGTTGCTTTCATTGTATGGAAAGCCTTCTACATGGCCCACCTAATAAGTATGGGTATCTCATCCAGGGACAAGGAGGTCATAACATAACATCCCTTGATGCCTAGTTGAGAGAGTTTATCTATTATGCCTGAGTGGGGAATAGTGTCAAAGGCTTTGGCCAGGTCAAGGTAGGCAGTGTGCACTGTCTTCCCCTCGTCTATGGCTTTGGTGACTGTCTCAAAGAAGTCTTCCTTTATAAGGCCCATTACTGAGTACCATGCCCCTTTCAGCATGCATCTCGCAAAGCACATGCAGCAGATGGAGAGACCACAGAGGTTCCTCACCAGGAGAAACCAGGGCCTCAAACATCTTCCATACACAGATAGGCTAAAAGCCCTATCCCTCTGGTTTATAGGATCATAGGATCATAGGAGGTTGCTAGGCTAATGGGTCTGGGTTCCTTACAACCTTAGCCAAGAGTTTATCCCCAAAAAAGAAACCACAATCAGCACCTGTCACCCTTGTCAATGAGTGACACAGGTGGAACCCCCTAGGACAAGAAAAGTTTCATACAGACTCCTCAGATGTGACCTCTGTCTGGCATACAAGGTGATCACGGGCCCCATCTTGATGGGGCTGCTGCATATCCAGAAGTAAAGCTCCACTCATGTAACTCACATGTGTAGCATCAACCTGGTCTGTGACATCAACAAGACTTGCTGGTGGGACAGATTTGTGTCCCAAATAATCCCCCATCTATGGAATAGACTCCATCTTTGCATCAAGCATAGTACCTCTTTACTCCTTTTTAAGTACAACCTGGATAACTGGATGGGAAACAGAAAATATACCCCTAGGATTTTGCCCGTGTCCCTGCTGGACAGGGGCATCGGGTGCTGATTTGTCTAAACATGGGCTAAAGTCTTGGCTAGGCTGATAAGGGCCTCAGGTCAAATAGCCTAGTAACCTCCTATGTTCCTATGATCCTATTTACATGAAATATAAAATATTTATTTACAGTAAACACCAGAGTTTCAATCACAGGAAATATTAAAAATAATACAGGTGGACAGGTTCACAGTTACAGAAAACAATACTTAACTAGTCTCACTATATTTTTCTGACTGATGTAAAGAGTTATTATTCCCTGACTACTTCCTAGACCAAGGCAAGATTAAGTAGGTGAGGGATCATTCTATGTCAGGTTCGAAGAAACAGACTGCTCCTGAGACTTCAGTCTCCTCTAATATTAAGACATTATTTCTTTACAGAATGACATTTTATTTATTTATTTATTTTTTTATTTAACGTTTGTTTACCAGGAAAGGACATCACGTACATCTGGTCATCTGACTTTTGGTTCTCATGCTACCCCCCCCCGTAGAAGCTGTCAGGATTTATCACATAGGTGTCAATAATACACACAGAGCCTTGCTAAGATCAGTTACAGCTCCTGGAAGTCAGAAAATATTTCAAACCTCCACTTTTTGAGAGTAGCAATTAGTTCACCCCAATGACAATACAGCAAAGCTTCCTAGTACAGTCTTTTTGTCTCTTGCTGTATCCAAAACTGTGAGATAACATCCTTATCGCCTAGGCCCAGTAATTTAATTTTCTTACCATTTCTCAAAGACAGGTGAATTGAGATTAACCTCTTATTTTCCAGTATTGTCTGTTACAATACAGCATATACATTTAAACACTTACAATAATGCATCTACATTTATTTTGTGCCCAGTAGAGCACACTTTTGATACATTTTTAACAAAAGCAGCTTTACAAATACATTTCGCAATACAAACATCTGTACTAATCAATGTGATATACAAATAACATATAATAGTTTACTAAATTCCAGATAGCTGTGCTGACATATGTTACATACCCCCTGCCCTACTTCTCCTGGCATAGCTGGCAATACCTCACATTGTCACAGATAAGATAGTCTGTCTTTGCATTTTGATCTTAATTTTATTACAGATTATCTAATGAATGGAGTATTGTTCATGTAAGGGAACATTACAATGTTATAGCATGATACAATGGGAAACCTGCATAGAATTTTGAAAACTTTCTGAAATTTAATAGTCTCAGCTGTCACTAGATGATGATTGCATGATGTTGCATATGAATTGTGAACTGAATTTTAGTTGCTTTGCAATAATTCAGTCAAGCTGCTAATTATATTCTGGAAAATAAAACTTCTTGTTACAACATGATTGTATGTCTCAGCAAATTTACTTTGAGACAGACAGTTTTCTGGATATTTGCATTGCCCATTCACTTCCCAGCTGAAGAGCCTATTCAGAGACAAGACTGAGATGACAGTGACTTGGACAGTCTGCGTGATCTACTCAATCCCTAGAGCAGCATCCCCTCATAGCAGCTGTCTTGAGCGTCACTGTGTGATGTCTTCCATGGGAAGCATGTGTTCATCTCCACATGCCTACCCTGATTAGGGTGGCACACCACTGTACAGTGTGTGCTCACTATGCTAACTCTTTGTGGTTGCAATACCCAGTGGTCCACTGGTCCCTCTAGGTGGCTCATAAGAATCAAACCAGAGTCACCTCTTCCTCCCTAAGATGGCTGAGTCAGCACAGGCCACTAACCTTGCATTCTTCTAGGCCCATTCATTCTAGTTCCCGTGTCACTAACTCAGCACACGTCATCAGTGTTTCAGCCAGGGCTTCACCATTCTTCTGATCCTTGGAGTGGGTTGTCAGGTAATAAAAATAATATTTTGCCAGTTTGAAATAGTGCTTTTTGATCTGCAGAACACAAAGAAATTTTGTGAGACTAAATGTTGTGTTCCCAGAGACAGCAGCATAATGGAAGGAATACTACGATGTGTGTAAAATAGAGTGGTGACAATAAATATGACTCTCAATGGTGATAAACAGTAGGAATGAGAAACTAAAGCAAGGGAGGGTGGCCTAATGGTTAAGGTGTTTGCCTTACAAACGCAAAGTGCAGGGTTTGAGTCTCACAAGGGATAATTGGCTAGGCTTACAATGACTCACAAGGGCAGTTAGACTAGTACTAACCTATGAACAGCCTGGGCCAGTTGTGGTTTACTAGAAGCACCTGTTGACACTATATAGTATGTCCTTTTATGACTTATGAGTGAAGTTGAGCTATTACAGATACTCTGTTCTGTCTGCCAGCTATGCCCAGTTTTTCATATTAGATTTACAGTAATAAATGCTGCTTTGGCAACACAGACTTTCCTGGTAATCATCATTATCCAAAACTAGGTGGCCATTATCAGTTGCAGAGGTTCTCTTCTCTCTCTCTCTCTCTCTCTCTCTCTCTCTCTCTCTCTCTCTCTCTCTCAACCATTTCTGGGCAGTGTTTCAACATTTGCTTAATACTCCTGTGGGATAAACAGATTTCCTTGGTTCCCTTCTCTATCAAAACTGCTCGGTCTCCATCTTTCTTTCTAAAGCTGGTCCATCTTTTTAATCAACTACTTTTTCCTTGCAGTCCTTCTTTCTATTAATGACTCTCTGGACTTCTGCATTCCACTATCAGCGTTCCTTATGTACTTTATTTTCATAACTGGCTCAGCTATTTATCTGCTTTGTAGGCCACACACATGTGATTTTGAGGCACTGCCATTCTTCTTCACCCCCACCTCTGTGTTAGAGCCCCCTTGAGTTGTGCTTTTTCTCCAGTCAACTTCAAGTCTTCAGCCTGGTCTCTGTTGACCTTAGGGCCTCCTCTGACCACTGTTTATACCTGACTGTGGCAAACAGTGGTTTATGCTGTGCCCGTTCCTTATTAGGGGGACGTCTACATGGGTTGCATGTTGGCCAGCCCCACATGTGATCTTGTGATTTTCTCTCTTTCTCTACCATGTATTGGCTACTATCAAACCATTTTTCCTAAGAAGTCTGGAAAGGCCTCTCCTTTTTTTATTCATTTTGCCCCACCCCATGTGGACCTAGGCACTCCTCATATTCTGCTCTGTCTGTTTCTATATGTGAATTCAAGTCACCCATTACCAATACCAATTAATGTTGTCCTACTTCATCTACAACTGCTGTCTGAATGCACTCTTTTCCTCACTATTGCAACCCTGCTGTGAGACATAGGCTGATATTATAAATATTTCCTTAACATCAGGCTGAGGTCTGATTGCCAAGAGTCTGTCACTAATTCTCAGAACATCTCTCACTGCTTTCTGAAGCTTCTTCGTCACCACAGTTCCCACACTATTTGCAGCCTGTCCTTCTCCTGAGTAGACTCTGGATTCCAAGCCAAGTGGCTTTACTGCACTGCCCTTCTATCTTGTTTCCTGGATACATAGGATGTCCAGTCTCCTCCTTACCATCATGTCATCCACTTTCAAGCTCTATACTGTCAGTGAATCTGCACTAAGTGTAGCAATTCTTAGTTCCTGCTTGGCAAGCTTATTCCTTTTATGTCCAGCTTTCACTCAACAGAGCTATCCCAGGTAACCCAAGCTGGACAACTGGAGCTCAGAAGACCAGTAGCTTATTGACCCAAGACTGCTGGGCTTTATGGCAGGCACACACTGGCCAATAGAGGCACATACACTCCTCTAGCCATTAGCATTAATCCCTGGCATAGGTTAGAGTAGGTCAGGTCCACCGCCCACTTATCACAGGCAAATAGCCATACCCATTGTGCAAAATTAGTGCACATAACTCACCAGGAACCATTGAGTGAGATCACACAATGGTTTGAATACCCTAGGAAAACACATGTCTGTTTTAAACACCTTGCCCCCAAAAAATAGTATTAAGAGGAAACTAATCATTTTACAAGTGCTAGAAAACCTGAAAGTGGTATTTTGGCTTCATCTTAAAGTCAAAAATCCGGAAAGTACTTTTATTATTGATACTTTTGTTGCTATCTGTTGATTTCTGCAGTTTTTAGTGGTATTTAAACAAGTTTTACTCATTTTATTTTGTGTTTCTTGCTGGAAATTCAAGTGATATGTTTTTACAGTTGCGACATCCCTTCTCTGGGCCTGTAATCAAGGAGTCTCAATCCTCACAACTGACACCAGTGAGAGGTATTCACTTGGGCAAAATATATACACACAGTAATTTCAGATGCAGCTCTCTACACAGAGCACACTTTCCCTTAAGTGCACACAGGCAGTGCACTCTATCCTGGGGCTAGGTTTCCCTCTCCAGGTCACAAGTAAGACTCCCCACTGACACAGCTATAGAATTAAGTCCTTAGCCAGGTGTTCCAAGCCATGTCCTCCACCACCGTCTCCATAAAAATCACTGCTCTCAGTATCCCTGCTCAAAGTAGCCAACACACAGGTTCTCTTTCAGATTTGGTTCACATGGACACACACACAAACACACACACACACACACACACACACACACACACACACACACACACACACACACACACACACACACACACACACACACACACACACACACACACTTGAAAAAGGCTGGCACATCTTACCTGCTCTACCACCTATACTCAAATGAAAGGGTAGATATAATGCCACCAGGACACCCACAAAGCCAATTACTCTAAGGATATTACCAGGGTGCCCAATTATACTGAGTAAAATTAATACTAATACAAATGGTAGTGTTTGGCCAATGCAGCAAGACTTTCAGGAGTGGTCACAGTGTCATCAAATAAATAAGTATTCTAATAAGTTAAACTATTCTCTAAAAGACCAGCCACAATGAGATGTTTAAATATATTTATTAATAAATAATAAAAGGGCATGAAAATACAGAATATCTATTTACAACAAACTCCAGAGTTTCAGCCACAGGAAATATTAAAATTAACACAGATGAAAAGCTTCACACAGATACAGAAAATCAATACTTAACTAATCTCGCTATATTTTCTGACTGATCTAAAGAATTACAATTCCTTGGTTACTTACTAAAGCAAGGCAAGATGAAGTCGATGAGTAGTCTTGTCAGTTCCAAAACAGAGTACTGAGTGCTATTATCACATCTCTCACTAATATCTAAAATAATTTCAGTGCTGGCTATAGGATGACACCACATCTGGTCACCTGACTCTGGTTCCCACACTACCCCTTTCACTAGAAATTTGAGTCAGGTTCTTGCACATGTGTGTCACAATACACACATAGAAGTATGCTAAGATGTGTTACAACATCTGGAAGCTGTAAAACAAATTTAACACTTCCCTCCTTCTACAGAGCTACTAACCCAGGCTTCTCACAGACATTTTGTCTCTTGCTGCAGTCATAACTGCAAGATATAATCGTTATGACTTAAACAAGGCAATTTAATTTCAGACTATTTTTCAAAGTTAGCTAGACTGAGATTAATATCTTCTCTTCCAATATCCTATTTTATAATATGTCCATTTCAACAGTTACAATACAGTCTGATATACAGGTGTATATCTTTTCTGTCCAGCAGAACCCACTATTGGTACATTTTTAACACAAGCAACTAACTTTACAAATACATTTTTAGAAATGTAGAAATGACATATTTTTTTACAGAACTCCAGCTAACTATGCTGGCATATGCTACATATCCACTGCTCTACTCCTCCTGGCATAGCTGACACTACCTGACATCATCACAGGCAGTCACCTCACTGAATTCATTAATTGGTGTGTTGTTACACCATGCTAAAACTACTGTTTCGTCTCCAATTTAGCTACTGTGGCATTTTAGCAGTATTTAAGCAAGTTTTGATCATTTCATCTTGTTTTCCTTTTTGGAAATTGAAGTGTGTTGTTATACAGTAATTGATTGAATTCATTAATTCCTGTGCTGTTTTCCTAGGCTTAATCTACTGTCTTCCTTCCATATTTATTTAATTATTTATTTGTTTGTTTATTTATTTATTTGTTTATTTATTATTTATTTTTTGTTGACCAAGTTATCCCAACAAGATTAGTTGCCTGCTTTTAGGGGGAGACCCAAGATGGTATTTGTACTTCTATGGGAAATTTGGCCAGGGCATCAACAAACTTCCACTAGTCATTGTTGTTACAAGTGGGACCCCTTTTGCATGAGTACTTCCTGTTTCCATTCTAGGTGCAGTGGTGGCCTGGAGATATAGGGAAGCAGATGGAGGGAGAAGTATATAATGAACAGGTGAGAGAAATGGAGGGGAAAGCCAATATCAAGACTGGAGAATACTTGCAGGATTCTGAGGATATGTTTCAAAGAAATCTATTTGATGATATACCTAGGAGGAAACTCCCAGATATGCTCAGAATTAGTTCAAAATGATGTGAAGATTACTGAACCTACACACATTGCCAACATACTGGCTGACAGGTTCAGTGCAAACTTCTCGCCCCCCCCAAAAGGAGAGATATCTATACCAGAGGATTGTAGCCCCCCAAACATCTCCAACGCTCAGGTGAGAACTGCTCTCTCCAAAGCAAAAAACACAGCATCCATGGGACCGGATGGTGTCCCCGGCTGTGTGCTCCATGAACTCAATGAGGAATTAAACCCGCAGTTAGGACAGCTATTTAATCTTAGCCTCACCTCAGGATCATTACCCAAGGAGTGGCGCGGCGACTGTGGTCCCACTTCACAAGGGCGGTGCCTCCACCGACCCTGGAAATTACCATCCCATTAGCTTGACAAGCCTTATCTGCAAAGCCATGGAGAGGATCATAATGGAACTCATAAATAAAGACATAGGGAACTTGCAGACTTTGGATCCAACTCAGTTTGGCTTTGTCAAAGGCAGATCAGGCCTTTTAAACTTGGTTGACATTTTGAGACAGTCACCAAGGCCATTGATGAGGGAAAGGCAGTCCATACAGCCTACCTTGACCTGGCAAAGGCCTTTGACACAATATCCCACTCAGGTATCATCGAAAAACTCATCAGCTTGAATGTAAACCCATACATCACAAGATGGGTTGCAAACTGGCTAAGTGACAGAACCCACAGGGTCAGAGTTGCTGGAGCCATGTCAGACTCAAAGCCTGTCACAAGTGGTGTCCCACAGGGCTCAGTCCTGGGTCCACTCTTGTTCGGCATCTACTTTTCTGAAGTACAAGCAAACACAGGAGGGTTATGGCTGACAAAGTTTGCAGATGACTGCAAACTGGGCCATAGTCGAAAACACATCTGACACAGATATCCTTCAGAAGGGCCTCACAGAAATGGATAACTGGTGCCAGAGCCATGGCCTAAAGTTAAATGCCAAGAAATGCATAGTCATACCCTTCGGGAAAAACAAGGTTACCCCTAGATACCATATAGGTGGCAATCCACTGAGCACAGAAGAAGTCATCAGGGATCTGGGGACCCAGGTTGACAGTAGCCTTTCGTTTGACACTCATGTTGCTAAAGTAGTTAGGAAAACCTTCTACATTGCCCACCTGATCATGAAGGGATTCACATCTAGATCAAGGGAGGTCATCGTCCCCCTGTACTCATCACTCATTAGACCTATGATTGAGTACAATGCCCCATTCGGAATGTATCTGACCAGACACCTGCTGCAGCTGGAAAGGCCCCAAAAGTTCCTCACCAAAAGGATAAAGGGTCTCAAAAATATGTCTTATGCTGCCCGACTGAAAGAACTCCAGCTCTATTCAGTCTCATACCGCTTGCTCAGAGGTGACCTGTGCCTGACATATAAGGCCATGTCAAACCCTGATTTGATGAATATGCTTCACCTCAAAAAATCTAGATCCCTCAGAACCACAAGGGCGGGAGACTTAAACCTTGACACGGTTATTAATAGAATGTGCTGGAGGGACAGATTCATCACCCAGAGACTCCCTATGCTGTGGAACAAAATCCCAGTACATGTGAGGCAGAGCACCTCGCTGGCCTTGTTCAAGAGGAATCTTGACCAATGGATGGGGGATCGCAGATATACCCCAGGGATTACTTCAGTGTCACTGCTTGACAGAGGCACAGCAAAATAATAGGCATAGGTTTATTCAAACTAAAGGGGTGGCGAAAGCCAAATAACTATGGGCTAGGCTTATAAATGCCCTTGGGCAGATAGCCTAGTATGAACCTATGAACCTATGAACCTATGAACCTATGATATGAGTCAGCAAATGATGGATGTATAATTACAATCCTCCAAATAGAATGGTTGCTGGATGATTTACTTAAAAAATGGTGATGTATAATGAGCCATAAAATGAAAGAGATGTTTTGTTGGGGGACATTATAGAAAAAAGAAAAAGTACAGGCATCATTTTCAAATCTAGGTGCTTAGGATTTCCCTCTCTCTTCCCTCCTTGGCTGACCTGGTGTGACTTAGTTTGAACTCTACATTTTACCTACAAAATGGAGTCTACAGGACTGCATTTGGTCACCATAACAAAATCAGTTTCTCTCAGCATTTAAGCAGAGTAGGTTGCACACAAAAAGCATTTGTTAAGCTTTCGCTTACAGTGCTGTGTAATTAAGCAGGTCACTATATTGGGCAGCCATATGTCTCTTTTTTCTACTTGAGTGTTTGCCTCCTTCCCCTGTAACTTAAGTAAACTGACTCTTACATTAAGAGCTATAATACTTAGCTTATAGCTTTAGGACACCTTGGGAAACCTTGTAAACTGCAATAGCCCCGCTATGTTCGCCCCCGCTACGCTCAGGCTCTTCACTCCCCTCCCTGCCCCCAGTACCTCTAAATTTAAAGTACTATAGCCACTCCCCCACTTTCTAGATCCTATCTGCTTTCATCTGGGATAATTCCTCCCACAACCATTCTTCTACCTACATTTTAATAGCACCTATTAGCTTTCATCTGGCATTCTCCCATCCCCCTTCCAGTACCTTTACCTCACCACTATATCTTCTGCTGTTGCATCACCAGGTAAAACAGTTCCTTAACTCACTAAGTGAATCACAAATAATGATATACTCCTCTTTACTACCCCTCTTGTTTGCAGCATACCTCCATACCTTGTACGAAAACCAGTTTATCTCAGGATTTCAGGTCCCAAAAGGCCATACTATCACCCCAGCTGTAAATCATCCCACCTTCAACCATACTTACAGTACCAGGTCCTATCCAACATCTTGTTCAGTCTATCAACATCTCAACCCCAGGTACATTAGCTGTAGATCCAAACACTACCACAAACTAATAAACAAATTCCTGACGTTCATCACCAAGTATAGACTTAACCTAATACTTGGTGGTGATATTCACCCCAACCCTGGCCCACCCACTTCAGATACACATACCCCCTTTACTTGCAATCTAAGCTACAAACCTACAATTAATAGGCCAACTAACTCTCTCCTAGCCTGTCATCTCAATATTAGAAGCATTAATAACAAGGTACATGAATTGCATGCACTTCTGGATGTCCACTCCCCTGAGATTCTCTGTTTATCTGAAACCTGGTTTAAACCTAACACTACAGACAATGAAGTGTTACCACCTGGGTACAACATACACAGGCTGGATCCTGCTTCCAGGAAGGGGGGTGGGGTAGCTGTACTCTATAAATCTGAGTTGAATGTCACCATAGATGTAATACAACCACCTCAGATTAATGACTCAGAGATACTTGTCACGAAATTGCAAAATGCATTAATATAATCTGTATGTGCATTCCCCCAGGTAACAATATATCTACATTTGAAAATATCCTGCACTGGCTATCATGTCACTACCCCCAAGAAACCTTACTACTTGGAGACTTTAACATAGACTGGGGCACCTGTTCCTCAGAATCCCCAACCACCCATATTAACCTGCATGCATTTACACAAATCATATCCACCCCTACCAGGATAGGTAAACCCAACCAAAAAGAAAGCATATTTGACTGGGTACACATAAATAGTCACCCCCAACTGTACACCTCTGGTAACCTCCCTGAGGGCCTAAGCGTTCACCTTCTCACATATGTAATTAAGCACAAAGCCATTAATTCCCAACAACCCTTACTCAGAAAGGTTAGAAACAATAAAAACTTTGACCCTGCCAAATTCCAACAAGAACTAAACTCATGTAATTGGTCTATTCTAAAACACCTCCCCTTAGAGGAAGCAGTAGCATACTTTAACAACAAATTCCTTGAGATCCTTGATTTGCATGCACCTGTTCGTTCAAAGAGAACCAAGGCAAAAACTGCACCATGGCTTTCTATAGAGTCTAAACTCAAAATTACCCTTAGAAACAAAGCATGGGCTTTATGGCATTCTTCTAAAGACCCCCAAGATCACATTAAATACAGGCAATCCATGAACAAAACTAAAACATCCATTTTACAAGACAAAAAACAATACTACTGTAATTTACAGACAGTAAATCAAAATAACCCTCAAAAGTTTTTGCGGGTTTAAATAATCTACTACATCCTGGACAGACTTCAATGCCAATCCCTGCTGCTACTATTGACAAAACCCCTGAAGATGTTTCTGACAGTTTTAACCAATTCTTTACTGAGACAATTCAAGCCCTAGCTAGCCAACTACCTCCTAGCTCCCCTGGTCCTGAAAGTACCACCCCTAGAAACCTACTCGCGTTCAGCTTCCAACCAGTCACCACTTCATTTATCCGTACCCTGATCAAAAAATAAAAACCCACTACATTTTCTGCTGATCAACTCCCTGCCGAGTACCTACAAAAATCAGCCGATGCTACTGCTTACCCCGTCTCAATACTAATCAATTGAACCATAGTAGAAGCTAAAATTCCCACCATCTGGAAAATATCCTATGTAATCCCACTTCACAAAGGCGGCAGCTCTACTGAATTCTCCAATTATAGGCTAATAGTTATACTCTCTCCACTTGCAAAGATTATGGAAATATGTATTCATAGACAACTCATGCACCACCTAATCCAGAATCACCTTATGGCAGACACTTAGCATGGCTTCTGTCCTCATCACAGCACTACTTCAGCCCTCCTAGTCTTTACCAACACCATAAACCATAACTGCAATAATAATTTATTTTATTTATTTTTATTTATTTTATTTTACATTTGTTGACTGGGCTAGTCTAGCTGGATACATGTCCATTTTCAGTAGAGGCCCAGAGAGATAAGCTCCAAACATAAAAACATTACAAAAATAGAAATTACGAAATAAAATTACAAAATAGAAATTACAAAATAAAAATACACTACTTACACTGAATAGCTTTCATGTGGATATATGCTCCAAACATAGCAAAATTACTATATATGATACTTAAAGTTACTAAGGTTCTACTATATAAGAGAATTTAATAGTGTATGGTTTATAATTAAATAAAAAAGTTTGTCTAAGAAGAGGAAAAGTAGTTTAGAGTTTTTGCATGGGTGTTGGATATAAGGAGATACAGGTACACTTGTGGTACTAATGTTGCCATTTGTAAGTCAAAGTAGAGGAACTAGAGATGTAGGCAGAGAAAAAGGACACGTATGAGGGCTGAATAAAGTTAGTTTCTAGGATTAAAGGTTGAGAGGGGACAAAGCCCAGGAGGAGGGCATATAGCAAGAAGAGACAGTAACAGGAAAAGTAAGGTTTAGTCGGGTTTAGTGCAGGGACAGAGCCAATGATTTTTCATGTGTTCTTTGAGGTGTTTTTTGTAGAGAGATGTAGATGAGAGAGATGTGAGTGACATAGGAAGCTTGTTCCATATTTTTCCCACAACGTTGGTAAAAAGGGAGTCTCCAGCTTTGTTATTAGATTTGATATGGGTGATTAGTACCTTATTAGCTGAACGGAGTGTTGCTAGATTTTTATATGGGGGAGATTAAGTTAGAGAGGATTGGAGTATTATTTGGGTGATGAAGGATTTTTTGTGTGATTACTAGCTGATTATACACTAGCTGGTTTTGTAGTTCAGACCACCCGAGTTGTTTAAGGTTGTGATAGTGGTGGGTTCTAAAAGGGGTGCCAGTGGCAAATCTTGCTATATTGTTATAGCTAGTTTCGAGCTTATTTAGATTAGATTTCGATAGATTGGTATATATAGGAGAGGCATAGAATAGGGTATAAGTGAGATGGGTCTGGACAATGGTGGTTCTAGCTAGAGGTGTGAGGTAAGGTTTAATTCTATACAAGGAGCCAAGTTTTTTATTGACCATCAGTATAGTATTGTTGATATGATCGTCACAGCTGAGGTTATTATCTATTGTAATGCCCAGGAGACATGTAGTAGTATCAGGGGTAATAGTGGTACCATTGTTAGAGGTAATTGTGAAGTGGATGGATGGGGACTTTATATCTTCAGCCCTCTTCTTGGATCTTTCCAAGGCATTCGATATGGTTGATCACCAACTTTTAATCCACACCCTGCAAACATTCTGTCTAGATACTAGAGCCCTTCAATGGTTTCAATCATACCTGAATGGTCGACATCAGGCTGTCCTCTGGCAGAACAAACTCTCTAACCTTCTACCTAACACCCTTGGAGTACCACAAGGCTCTATACTAGGGCCCTTGCTGTTCTCCATCTTCATTAACAACCTTTATACTGTCATCCCAAAAGTCAGCTGTATCCAATATGCTGATGATTCTGCTCTGATTTGCTCAGCCACATCTCCAATAGAGTTATGGTCAGCTACCCAGACCACCATTAATACAATAGAAAACTGGCTTTTTAAATGTCGTCTGATCCTAAATCCCAAAAAAACTAAAATGCTGTTATTTTCACCAACACGTAGGTCTACTGCTTTCACCTTTACCATAAATTCAAATGATGGCACAATAATCTCCCCTGACCCCTCTACAAAACTATTAGGTGTCATCGTAGATAATAATCTAAAATTCAACCTACATGTTAACCAAACTATCAAAATCATCAATAAAAAACTAGGGTCACTTTACAGAATAAAAGCCTTCCTAACCCCTCCAGCTAAAATTGCCATAGCTCGCTCTCACCTTCTTTCAACCCTTCTGTATGCATCCCCTCTACTCTCGAATTTAAACAAGACTGTCCCTAACAAACTCTCAATTTGCTACAACCACATTGCCAGGTTTGCCACTGGGCTGCCTTTTAGGACACATCATTGCATCAATCTAAATCAGCTTGGTTGGCTTGAACTACCCAGCCTAATCCAGAATAACCAACTGATTATGGCCTATAAAATCCTCTATAATCCGGACAATACTCCTGCACTTAAAAATATTATCACCCCCTATAACAATCCTAGACTGCTTCGATCCTCTAACAAACTACTAATTCAGACTAGCAAAATTAATAACAAAGCCGGTGATTTTGTCTTTGCAAACTCTGTAAGTAGATCCTGGAACTCTTTTCCAGCTGATATTACCTTACTTTCCACCTTAGGTCAATTTTAAACTAGACTAAAGCAACATTTGTCACTTACCTGGCTATGTCAATGTATCAAGCCTGGCTAACTCTCTCTAGAATGTGTAAAAATCTGTTAACCAGTTTACTGTGTAATTTAATTTAATCCTGACTTGTGCTCAGGATTAACTGTAACCTGTGGAACTTGTTTAACTTGCTTACTTATGTAATCTCTGTAAATAGTCTGTTTGTAATATGTAATCTCTGTAAATAGTCTGTTTGTAATATGTAATCTCTGTAAATAGTCTGTTTGTAATATGTAATCTCTGTAAATAGTCTGTTTGTAATATGTGATCTCTGTAAATAGTCTGTTCGTAATATATAATGCTGGTATTATGTAATGCTGTATCTGCTTACCCTTGGAGCTTTTCTCCCCGGGCCTCCGCTGAAAATGGACATGCATCCAGTCGGACTATCCTGGTCAACAAATGTAAAATAAATAAAAAATAAAAATAAAATACAAAGGTGGGGATGCAGAGACAATCCAGAATAAGAGTGATGAGACTGAAAAGAAAACATACGCAGACAAAGTAAACGACGGCAAAGTAACAAAATAGAAAAAGGCATTAGAAATGAAAAAAAAAAAACAAAATGGTAAGGATTCCAAGTAAAGAAGACAAAGAAATGGACAAGTATGAAGTGAGGGACAATCTCATATTTCTGTTAGGTGTAAAGGCACGCGAGGTAAGAGCATTTATTCATACTGACAAAAAGAAATTTTGTGACATTAAATTTGAGACCGTTTTTTTCAAAAGAAAGTGTTCTTGTAGAATATGAAAAAATGAAAGATTGTAACACATACAATCTTTATGTGATAAAAGCATTTAGCAGGGAAACAAAAAAAAAAAGAAAATTAACGTACAATTTCAGACACAGGTGGATTTAGAGACTTGAAAGGACATTTGAAAACTTTATGTAAAAAGCACTAGATATTGCAAATTTTATGATAAAATGAATTTATGGACTAGTGACTAGGACTGTAATACTGTCTGAAAATATAAACAGAAAAACAATTATACATTTACCAAGCATTTACCAAGCATGATAAACGTGGAGGGGAATAAGTATGTCATAAAATACTGGGGGCATCCCACCGCAATATATATATATATATATATATATATATATATATATATATATATATATATATATATATATATTGGAAAAGTAGGGCATTTGATAGTAACCATGACAAAAGAAAATGTTATATTAGTGGGGAAACCGGACATGATGGAAAATAAATGTGACTTGAAATGTTATAAATGTAACAAAATTGGACATTTATGGATGGAATGCAAAAATGAAAAGAGTTTGGAAAAAGAAAAGAAAGAGAATAAAATAAACGAACAGAAGAAATGTTAGAAGTAGATGAAATAGAAGAAAAATCATATAAGAAAAAAAGAATAAAGAGGACATAGAGGAAGGGTCTGAAGTAAGTGGTGAAGTAAATACATTGGTAGGTGGTAAAAGAAGAAGAACAAATCATTCAGTTGGTAAAGGGTAAAAAACAGGAAAGATATCATTTAAATGGATAAGTGCAAAAGAAAAAGAAAAGGAATTGATGAAAAAGAACACATACAACTAACGACTGAGGGCTGGGAAATGATGAATGTGTCTGACTAAGAGACACAAGATGAAGTGTCTGGCTCTCGCCTTTGGGAAGAGAATTGGTTATGCTTAGAAAGGCCTGTTAAGAAAGCTATGAAATGTATACAAGTTTAAGAGACTGGCACAGACATATTTCTAAAGATTTTGAATGATGATTAAATGAAGGCTTTATGTATAAATAATTATGTAGTGGAATACTTAACTTCATATGGAAGGAAGGTAGAAAACAATTAAAAACTAGAGCCTGATAGTACTGACTAGTAACCAGTTTAAGACTTACTAATCCTGAATGGCGCTACCCAATCTGACCCAACTGGTATTGCTAGCATACTTACAGACTGAGTTAGTGAAAACTGTACTCTAGAAATGTTCAGTGAAATTCTCCAAATCCACAAACTGTTCTTTTCCATGCAAATAACTTAAAGCATTTAATTACAAGCATTGATGATGCAATTCAGGGGTTAAGAGGGTGGCCTAATGGTTAAAGTATTTGCCTTACAAATACAAGGTGCAGGGTTTGAGTCTCACAAGAGATAATTGACTAGGCTTAAAATCACTTGCAAGGGCAGTTAGCTTAGTACTAACCTATGAACCTATAACAATTTGTGCCTACTGCTCCATGGAGATTGCAGATATTCATGCTGAGTTGTACATTTTTACACAAACGTTAAAGTTGGAATTTTGTTTTAAGAATTAGAA